>NW_027362773.1:165132872-165341855 GCF_046119375.1 Phyllobates terribilis | reverse complement strand
ATATTATCTACAGGTGCAGCACAATATAGGGCCGAGACTGCACCGGATCCTCTGCGAGTGCAGCATAATATAGAGCCGAGACTGCACCGGATCCTCCGCGAGTGCAGCGTAATATAGAGCCGAGACTGCACCGGATCCTCCGCGATTGCAGCGTAATATAGAGCCGAGACTGCACCGGATCCTCCGCAAGTGCAGCGTAATATAGAGCCGAGACTGCACCGGATCCTCCACCAGTGCAGCGTAACATAGAGCCGAGACTGCACAGGATCCTCCACGAGTGCAGATATTATCTACAGGTGCAGTGTAATATAGAGCCGAGACTGCACCGGAACCTCCGCGAGTGCAGCGTAATATAGAGCCGAGACTGCAACGGATGCTCCACGAGTGCAGATATTATCTACTGGTGCAGCGTAATATAGAGCCGAGACTGCACCGGATCCTCCGCGAGCGCAGATATTATCTACAGGCGCAGCGTAATATAGAGCCGAGGCTGCACCGGATCCTCCGCGAGTGCAGCGTAATATAGAGCCGAGACTGCACCAGATCCTCCACGAGTGCAGATATTATCTACAGGCGCAGCGTAATATAGAGCCGAGGCTGCACCGGATCCTCCACGAGTGCAGATATCATCTACAAGTGCAGCGTAATATAGAGCCGAGACTGCACCGGATCCTCCGCGAGTGCACCGTAATATAGAGCCGAGACTTCACCAGATCTTCCACGAGCGCAGATATTATCTACAGGTGCAGCGTAATATAGAGCAGAGACAGCACGGGATCCTCCGCGAGTGCAGCGTAATATAGAGCCGAGACTGCACCGGATCCTCCGCAAGTGCAGATATTATCTACAGGTGCAGCGTAATATAGAGCCGAGACTGCACCGGATCCTCCGCGAGTGCAGCGTAATATAGAGCCGAGACTGCACCAGATCCTCCTCGAGTGCAGATATTATCTACAGGTGCAGCGTAATATAGAGCCGAGATTCCACCAGATCCTCCACAAGTGCAGATATTATCTACAGGTGCAGTGTAATATAGAGCCGAGACTGCACCGGATCCTCCACGAGTGCAGATATTATCTACAGGTGCAGCGTAATATAGAGTAGAGACTGGACCGGATCCTCCACGAGTACAGCGTAATATAGAGCAGAGACTGGACCGGATCCTCCGCGAGTGCAGATATTATCTACAGGTGCAGCGTAATATAGAGCAGAGACTGCAGCGGATCCTCTACGAGTGCAGATATTATCTACAGGTGCAGCGTAATATAGAGCCGAGACTGCACCAGATCCTCCGCGAGTGCAGATATTATCTACAGGTGCAGCGTAATATAGAGCCGAAACTGCACCGGATCCACCGCGAGTGCAGCGTAATATAGAGCAGAGACTGCACAGGATCCTCCGCGAGTGCAGCGTAATATAGAGCAGAGACTGCACCAGATCCTCCGCGAGAGCAGCGTAATATAGAGACGAGACTGCACCGGATCCTCCACGAGTGCAGATATTATCTATTGGTGCAGCGTAATATAGAGCCGAGACTGCACCGGATCGTCCACGAGTGCAGATATTATCTACAGGCGCAGCGTAATATAGAGCCGAGACTGCACCGGATCCTCCGCGAGTGCAGCGTAATATAGAGCCAAGACTGCACCAGATCCTCCACGAGTGCAGATATTATCTACAGGTGCAGCGTAATATAGAGCAGAGACTGCACCGGATCCTCCGCGAGTGCAGCGTAATATAGAGCAGAGACTGCACCGGATCCTCCACGAGTGCAGATATCATCTACAGGTGCAGCGTAATATAGAGCCGAGACTACACCGGATCCTCCACGAGTGCAGATATCATCTACAGGTGCAGCGTAATATAGAGCCGAGACTGCACCGGATCCTCCACGAGTGCAGATATTATCTACAGGTGCAGCGTAATATAGAGCTGAGACTGCACCGGATCCTCCGCGAGTGCAGATATCATTTACAGGTGCAGCGTAATATAGAGCAGAGAGTGCACCAGATCCTCCGCGAGTGCAGATATCATCTACAGGTGCAGCGTAATATACAGCAGAGACTGCACCGGATCCTCCACGAGTGCAGATATTATCTACAGGTGCAGAGTAATATAGTGCAGAGACTGCACCGGATCCTCCACGAGTGCAGATATTATCTACAGGTGCAGCGTAATATAGAGCCGAGACTGCACCGGATCCTCCGCGAGTGCAGCGTAATATAGAGCCGAGACTGCACAGGATCCTCCACGAGTGCAGATATTATCTACAGGTGCAGTGTAATATAGAGCCGAGACTGCACCAGATCCTCCGCGAGTGCAGATATTATCTACAGGTGCAGCGTAATATAGGGCCAAGACTGCACCGGATCCTCTGCGAGTGCAGCGTAATATAGAGCCGAGACTGCACCGGATCCTCCGCGAGTGCAGCGTATTATAGAGCCGAGACTGCACCGGATCCTCCGCGAGTGCAGCGTAATATAGAGCCGAGACTGCACCGGATCCTCCACGAGTGCAGATATTATCTACAGGTGCAGCGTAATATAGAGCCGAGACTGCACCGGATCCTCCACGAGTGCAGATATTATCTACAGGTGCAGCGTAATATAGAGCCGAGACTGCACCGGATCCTCCACGAGTGCAGATATTATCTACAGGTGCAGCGTAATATAGAGCAGAGACTGCACCGGATCCTCCACGAGTGCAGGGTAATATAGAGCCGAGACTGCACCGGATCCTCCACGAGTGCAGGGTAATATAGAGCAGAGACTGCACCGGATCCTCCGCGAGTGCAGCGTAATATAGAGCCGAGACTGCACCGGATCCTCCGCGAGTGCAGCGTAATATAGAGCCGAGACTGCACAGGATCCTCCGCGATTGCAGCTTAATAAAGAGCCGAAAATGCACCGGATCCTCCACGAGTGCAGCGTAATATAGAGCCGAGACTGCACCAGATCCTCCACGAGTGCAGATATTATCTACAGGCGCAGCGTAATATAGAGCCGAGACTGCACCAGATCCTCCACGAGTGCAGATATTCTCTACAGGCGCAGCGTAATATAGAGCCGAGACTGCACCGGATCCTCCACGAGTGCAGATATTATCTACAGGCGCAGCGTAATATAGAGCCGAGACTGCACCAGATCCTCCACGAGTGCAGATATTATCTACAGGTGAAGCGTAATATAGAGCCGAGACTGCACAGGATCCTCCACGAGTGCAGATATTATCTACAGGAGCAGCGTACTATAGAGCCGAGACTGCACCAGATCCTCCGCGAGTGCAGATATTATCTACAGGTGCAGCGTAGTATAGAGCAGAGACTGCACCAGATCCTCCACGAGTGCAGATATCCTCTACAGGTGCAGCGTAATATAGAGCCGAGACTGCACCAGATCCTCCGCGAGTGCAGATATCCTCTACAGGTGCAGCGTAATATAGAGCCGAGACTGCACCAGATCCTCCGCGAGTGCAGATATTATCTACAGGTGCAGCGTAATATAGAGCCGAAACTGCACCGGATCCACCGCGAGTGCAGCGTAATATAGAGCAGAGACTGCACCAGATCCTCCGCGAGTGCAGCATAATATAGAGCCAAGACTGCACCAGATCCTCCTCGAGTGCAGCGAAATATAGAGCCGAGATTGCACCGGATCCTCCACGAGTGCAGATATTATCTACAGGTTCAGCGTAATATAGAGCCGAGGCTGCACCGGATCCTCCGCGAGTGCAGCATAATATAGAGCCGAGACTGCACCGGATCCTCCACGAATGCAGATATTATCTACAGGTGCAGCGTAATATAGAGCCGAGACTGCACCGGATCCTCCGCGAGTGCAGCGTAATATAGAGCCGAGACAGCACCAGATCCTCCACGAGTGCAGATATTATCTACAGGTGCAGCGTAATATAGAGCAGAGACTGCACCGGATCCTCCGCGAGTGCAGCGTAATATAGAGCAGAGACTGCACTGGATCCTCCACGAGTGCAGATATCATCTACAGGTGCAGCGTAATATAGAGCCGAGACTGCACCGCATCCTCCACGAGTGCAGATATTATCTACAGGTGCAGCGTAATATAGAGATGAGACTGCACCGGATCCTCCGAGAGTGCAGATATCATTTACAGGTGCAGCGTAATATAGAGCAGAGACTGCACCGGATCCTCCACGAGTGCAGATATCATCTAGAGGTGCAGCGTAATATACAGCAGAGACTGCATCAGATCCTCCACGAGTGCAGATATTATCTACAGGTGCAGTGTAATATAGAGCCGAGACTGCACCAGATCCTCCGCGAGTGCAGATATCATCTACAGGTGCAGCGTAATATAGGGCCGAGACTGCACCGGATCCTCCGCGAGTGCAGCGTAATATAGAGCCGAGACTGCACCGGATCCTCAGCGAGTGCAGCGTATTATAGAGCCGAGACTGAACCGGATCCTCCGCGAGTGCAGCGTAATATAGAGCCGAGACTGCACCGGATCCTCCACGAGTGCAGATATTATCTATAGGTGCAGTGTAATATAGAGCCGAGACTGCACCGGATCCTCCACGAGTGCAGATATCATCTACAGGTGCAGCTTAATATAGAGCCAAGACTGCACCGGATCCTCCACGAGTGCAGATATTATCTACAGGTGCAGCGTAATATAGAGCAGAGACTGCACCGGATCCTCCACGAGTGCAGCGTAATATAGAGCAGAGACTGCACCAGATGCTCCACTAGTGGAGATATCTACAGGTGCAGCGTAATATAGAGCCGAGACTGCACCGTATCCTCCACGAGTGCAGGGTAATATAGAGCCGAGACTGCACCGGATCCTCCACGAGTGCAGGGTAATATAGAGCAGAGACTGCACCGGATCCTCCGCGAGTGCAGCGTAATATAGAGCAGAGACTGCACCAGATCCTCCACTAGTGGAGATATTATCTACAGGTGCAGCGTAATATAGAGCCGAGACTGCACCGGATCCTCCGCGAGTGCAGCGTAATATAGAGCAGAGACTGCACCAGATCCTCCACTAGTGGAGATATTATCTACAGGTTCAGCGTAATATAGAGCCGAGACTGCACAGGATCCTCCGCGAGTGCAGCTTAATAAAGAGCCGAGAATGCACCGGATCCTCCACGAGTGCAGCGTAATATAGAGCCGAGACTGCACCAGATCCTCCACGAGTGCAGATATTCTCTACAGGCGCAGCGTAATATAGAGCCGAGACTGCACCGGATCCTCCACGAGTGCAGATATTATCTACAGGTGCAGCGTAATATAGAGCCGAGACTGCACCAGATCCTCCACGAGTGCAGATATTATCTACAGGTGCAGCGTAATATAGAGCCGAGACTGCACCGGATCCTCCACGAGTGCAGATATTATCTACAGGTGAAGCGTAATATAGAGCCGAGACTGCACAGGATCCTCCACGAGTGCAGATATTATCTACAGGTGCAGCGTAATATAGAGCCGAGACTGCACCAGATCCTCCGCGAGTGCAGATATTATCTACAGGTGCAGCATAATATAGGGCCGAGACTGCACCGGATCCTCTGCGAGTGCAGCATAATATAGAGCCGAGACTGCACCGGATCCTCCGCGAGTGCAGCGTAATATAGAGCCGAGACTGCACCGGATCCTCCGCGAGTGCAGCGTAATATAGAGCCGAGACTGCACCGGATCCTCCACCAGTGCAGCGTAACATAGAGCCGAGACTGCACAGGATCCTCCACGAGTGCAGATATTATCTACAGGTGCAGCGTAATATAGAGCCGAGACTGCACCGGAACCTCCGCGAGTGCAGCGTAATATAGAGCCGAGACTGCACTGGATGCTCCACGAGTGCAATTATTATCTACTGGTGCAGCGTAATATAGAGCCGAGACTGCACCGGATCCTCCGCGAGCGCAGATATTATCTACAGGCGCAGCGTAATATAGAGCCGAGGCTGCACCGGATCCTCCGCGAGTGCAGCGTAATATAGAGCCGAGACTGCACCAGATCCTCCACGAGTGCAGATATTATCTAAAGGCGCAGCGTAATATAGAGCCGAGGCTGCACCGGATCCTCCACGAGTGCAGATATCATCTACAAGTGCAGCGTAATATAGAGCCGAGACTGCACCGGATCCTCCGCGAGTGCACCGTAATATAGAGCCGAGACTTCACCAGATCTTCCACGAGCGCAGATATTATCTACAGGTGCAGCGTAATATAGAGCAGAGACAGCACGGGATCCTCCGCGAGTGCAGCGTAATATAGAGCCGAGACTGCACCGGATCCTCCGCAAGTGCAGATATTATCTACAGGTGCAGCGTAATATAGAGCCGAGACTGCACCGGATCCTCCGCGAGTGCAGATATTATCTACAGGTGCAGCGTAATATAGAGCCGAGACTGCACCGGATCCTCCGCGAGTGCAGCGTAATATAGAGCCGAGACTGCACCAGATCCTCCGCGAGTGCAGATATTATCTACAGGTGCAGCGTAATATAGAGCCGAGACTGCACCAGATCCTCCACAAGTGCAGATATTATCTACAGGTGCAGCGTAATATAGAGCCGAGACTGCACCGGATCCTCCACGAGTGCAGATATTATCTACAGGTGCAGCGTAATATAGAGCAGAGACTGGACCAGATCCTCCACGAGTACAGCGTAATATAGAGCAGAGACTGGACCGGATCCTCCACGAGTACAGCGTAATATAGAGCAGAGACTGCACCGGATCCTCCGCGAGTGCAGATATTATCTACAGGTGCAGCGTAATATAGAGCAGAGACTGCAGCGGATCCTCTACGAGTGCAGATATTATGTACAGGTGCAGCGTAATATAGAGCCGAGACTGCACCAGATCCTCCGCGAGTGCAGATATTATCTACAGGTGCAGCGTAATATAGAGCCGAAACTGCACCGGATCCACCGCGAGTGCAGCGTAATATAGAGCAGAGACTGCACCGGATCCTCCGCGAGTGCAGCGTAATATAGAGCAGAGACTGCACCAGATCCTCCGCGAGTGCAGCGTAATATAGAGCCGAGACTGCACCAGATCCTCCACAAGTGCAGATATTATCTACAGGTGCAGCGTAATATAGAGCCGAGACTGCACCGGATCCTCCACGAGTGCAGATATTATCTACAGGTGCAGCGTAATATAGAGCAGAGACTGGACCAGATCCTCCACGAGTACAGCGTAATATAGAGCAGAGACTGGACCGGATCCTCCACTAGTACAGCGTAATATAGAGCAGAGACTGCACCGGATCCTCCACGAGTGCAGATATTATCTACTGGAGCAGCGTAGAATAGAGCCAAGACTGCACCAGATCCTCCACGAGTGCAGCGAAATATAGAGCCGAGACTGCACCGGATCCTCCACGAGTGCAGATATTATCTACAGGTTCAGCGTAATATAGAGCCGAGACTGCACCGGATCCTCCGCGAGTGCAGATATTATCTACAGGTTCAGCATAATATAGAGCCGAGACTGCACCAGATCCTCCGCGAGTGCAGCTTAATATAGAGCTGAGACTGCACCGGATCCTCCACGAGTGCAGCGTAATATAGAGCCGAGAGAGCACCGGATCCTCCACGAGTGCAGATATTATCTACTGGTGCAGCGTAATATAGAGTCAAGACTGCACCAGATCCTCCACGAGTGCAGATATTATCTACAGGTTCAGCATAATATAGAGCCGAGACTGGACTGGATCCTCCACGAGTGCAGATATTATCTACAGGTTCAGCATAATATAGAGCCGAGACTGCACCGGATCCTCCGCGAGTGCAGCTTAATATAGAGCTGAGACTGCACCGGATCCTCCACGAGTGCAGCGTAATATAGAGCCGAGACAGCACCGGATCCTCCACGAGTGCAGATATTATCTACTGGTGCAGCGTAATATAGAGCCAAGACTGCACCAGATCCTCCACGAGTGCAGATATTATCTACAGGCGCAGCGTAATATAGAGCCGAGACTGCACCGGATCCTCCACGAGTGCAGATATTATCTACAGGTGCAGCGTAATATAGAGCAGAGACTGGACCAGATCCTCCACGAGTACAGCGTAATATAGAGCAGAGACTGGACCGGATCCTCCACGAGTGCAGCGTAATATAGAGCAGAGACTGCACCGGATCCTCCACGAGTGCAGATATCATCTACAGGTGCAGCGTAATATAGAGCAGAGACTGCACCGGATCCTCCGCGAGTGCAGCGTAATATAGAGCAGAGACTGCACCGGATCCTCCACGAGTGCAGATATCATCTACAGGTGCAGCGTAATATAGAGCCGAGACTGCACCAGATCCTCCACGAGTGCAGATATTATCTACAGGTGCAGCGTAATATAGAGCAGAGACTGCACCGGATCCTCCACGAGTGCAGCGTAATATAGAGCCGAGACTGCACATGATCCTACACGAGTGCAGATATTATCTACAGGTGCAGCGTAATATAGAGCAGAGACTGCACCGGATCCTCCACGAGTGCAGCGTAATATAGAGCCGAGACTGCACCGGATCCTCCACGAGTGCAGATATTATCTACAGGTGCAGCGTAATATAGAGCCGAGACTGCACCAGATCCTCCACGAGTGCAGATATTATCTACAGGTGCAGCGTAATATAGAGCCGAGACTGCACCGGATCCTCCACGAGTGCAGATATTATCTACAGGTGCAGCGTAATATAGAGCCGAGACTGCACCGGATCCTCCACGAGTGCAGATATTATCTACAGGTGCAGCGTAATATAGAGCCGAAACTGCACCGGATCCACCGCGAGTGCAGCGTAATATAGAGCAGAGACTGCACCAGATCCTCCACGAGTGCAGATATTATCTACAGGTTCAACGTAATATAGAGCTGAGACTGCACCGGATCCTCCACGAGTGCAGCGTAATATAGAGCCGAGACAGCACCGGATCCTCCACGAGTGCAGATATTATCTACTGGTGCAGCGTAATATAGAGCCAAGACTGCACCAGATCCTCCACGAGTGCAGATATTATCTACAGGCGCAGCGTAATATAGAGCAGAGACTGCACCGGATCCTCCACGAGTGCAGATATCATCTACAGGTGCAGCGTAATATAGAGCAGAGACTGCACCGGATCCTCCGCGAGTGCAGCGTAATATAGAGCAGAGAATGCACCGGATCCTCCACGAGTGCAGATATCATCTACAGGTGCAGCGTAATATAGAGCCGAGACTGCCCCAGATCCTCCACGAGTGCAGATATTATCTACAGGTGCAGCGTAATATAGAGCAGAGACTGCACCGGATCCTCCGCGAGTGCAGCGTAATATAGAGACGAGACTGCACAGGATCCTCCACGAGTGCAGATATTATCTACAGGTGCAGCGTAATATAGAGCCGAGACTGCACCAGATCCTCCACGAGTGCAGATATTATCTACAGGTGCAGCGTAATATAGAGCAGAGACTACACCGGATCCTCCGCGAGTGCAGATATTATCTACAGGTGCAGCGTAATATAGAGCCGAGACTGCACCGGATCCTCCGCGAGTGCAGCGTAATATAGTGCCGAGACTGCACCGGATCCTCCACGAGTGCAGGGTAATATAGAGCCGAGACTGCACCGGATCCTCCACGAGTGCAGGGTAATATAGAGCAGAGACTGAACCGGATCCTCTGCGAGTGCAGCGTAATATAGAGCAGAGACTGCACCAGATCCTCCACGAGTGCAGATATTATCTACAGGTTCAGCGTAATATAGAGCCGAGACTGCACCGGATCCTCCGCGAGTGCAGATATTATCTACAGGTTCAGCATAATATAGAGCCGAGACTGCACCAGATCCTCCGCGAGTGCAGCTTAATATAGAGCTGAAACTGCACCGGATCCTCCACGAGTGCAGCGTAATATAGAGCCGAGAGAGCACCGGATCCTCCACGAGTGCAGATATTATCTACTGGTGCAGCGTAATATAGAGCCAAGACTGCACCAGATCCTCCACGAGTGCAGATATTATCTACAGGTTCAGCATAATATAGAGCCGAGACTGCACTGGATCCTCCACGAGTGCAGATATTATCTACAGGTTCAGCATAATATAGAGCCGAGACTGCACCGGATCCTCCGCGAGTGCAGCTTAATATAGAGCTGAGACTGCACCGGATCCTCCACGAGTGCAGCGTAATATAGAGCCGAGACAGCACCGGATCCTCCACGAGTGCAGATATTATCTACTCGTGCAGCGTAATATAGAGCCAAGACTGCACCAGATCCTCCACGAGTGCAGATATTATCTACAGGCGCAGCGTAATATAGAGCCGAGACTGCACCGGATCCTCCACGAGTGCAGCGTAATATAGAGCAGAGACTGCACCGGATCCTCCACGAGTGCAGATATCATCTACAGGTGCAGCGTAATATAGAGCAGAGACTGCACCGGATCCTCCGCGAGTGCAGCGTAATATAGAGCAGAGACTGCACCGGATCCTCCACGAGTGCAGATATCATCTACAGGTGCAGCGTAATATAGAGCCGAGACTGCACCAGATCCTCCACGAGTGCAGATATTATCTACAGGTGCAGCGTAATATAGAGCAGAGACTGCACCGGATCCTCCGCGAGTGCAGCGTAATATAGAGCCGAGACTGCACAGGATCCTCCACGAGTGCAGATATTATCTACAGGTGCAGCGTAATATAGAGCAGAGACTGCACCGGATCCTCCACGAGTGCAGCGTAATATAGAGCCGAGACTGCACCGGATCCTCCACGAGTGCAGATATTATCTACAGGTGCAGCGTAATATAGAGCCGAGACTGCACCAGATCCTCCACGAGTGCAGATATTATCTACAGGTGCAGCGTAATATAGAGCCGAGACTGCACCGGATCCTCCACGAGTGCAGATATTATCTACAGGTGCAGCGTAATATAGAGCCGAGACTGCACCAGATCCTCCACGAGTGCAGATATTATCTACAGGTGCAGCGTAATATAGAGCCGAAACTGCACCGGATCCACCGCGAGTGCAGCGTAATATAGAGCAGAGACTGCACCAGATCCTCCACGAGTGCAGATATTATCTACAGGTTCAGCGTAATATAGAGCTGAGACTGCACCGGATCCTCCACGAGTGCAGCGTAATATAGAGCCGAGACAGCACCGGATCCTCCACGAGTGCAGATATTATCTACTGGTGCAGCGTAATATAGAGCCAAGACTGCACCAGATCCTCCACGAGTGCAGATATTATCTACAGGCGCAGCGTAATATAGAGCCGAGACTGCACCGGATCCTCAATGAGTGCAGCGTAATATAGAGCAGAGACTGCACCGGATCCTCCACGAGTGCAGATATCATCTACAGGTGCAGCGTAATATAGAGCAGAGACTGCACCGGATCCTCCGCGAGTGCAGCGTAATATAGAGCAGAGACTGCACCGGATCCTCCACGAGTGCAGATATCATCTACAGCTGCAGCGTAATATAGAGCCGAGACTGCACCAGATCCTCCACGAGTGCAGATATTATCTACAGGTGCAGCGTAATATAGAGCAGAGACTGCACCGGATCCTCCGCGAGTGCAGCGTAATATAGAGACGAGACTGCACAGGATCCTCCACGAGTGCAGATATTATCTACAGGTGCAGCGTAATATAGAGCCGAGACTGCACCGGATCCTCCACGAGTGCAGATATTATCTACAGGTGCAGCGTAATATAGAGCAGAGACTACACCGGATCCTCCGCGAGTGCAGATATTATCTACAGGTGCAGCGTAATATAGAGCCGAGACTGCACCGGATCCTCCGCGAGTGCAGCGTAATATAGTGCCGAGACTGCACCGGATCCTCCACGAGTGCAGGGTAATATAGAGCCGAGACTGCACCGGATCCTCCACGAGTGCAGGGTAATATAGAGCAGAGACTGAACCGGATCCTCTGCGAGTGCAGCGTAATATAGAGCAGAGACTGCACCAGATCCTCCACTAGTGGAGATATTATCTACAGGTGCAGCGTAATATAGAGCCGAGACTGCAGCGGAACCTCCATGAGTGCAGATATTATCTACAGACGCAGCGTAATATAGAGCCGAGACTGCAACAGATCCTCCACGAGTGGAGATATTATCTACAGGCGCAGCGTAATATAGAGCCGAGACTGCACCAGATCCTCCACTAGGGCAGATATTCTCTACAGGTGCAGCGTAATATAGAGCCGAGACTGCACCGGATCCTCCACGAGTGCAGATATTATCTACAGGCGCAGCGTAATATAGAGCCGAGACTGCACCAGATCCTCCACGAGTGCAGATATTATCTACAGGTGAAGCGTAATATAGAGCCGAGACTGCACAGGATCCTCCACGAGTGCAGATATTATCTACAGGTGCAGCGTAATATAGAGCCGACACTGCACCAGATCCTCCGCGAGTGCAGATATTATCTACAGGTGCAGCGTAATATAGGGCCGAGACTGCACCGGATCCTCTGCGAGTGCAGCGTAATATAGAGCCGAGACTGCACCGGATCCTCCGCGAGTGCAGCGTAATATAGAGCCGAGACTGCACCGGATCCTCCGCGAGTGCAGCGTAATATAGAGCCGAGACTGCACCGGATCCTCCACCAGTGCAGCGTAATATAGAGCCGAGACTGCACCGGATCCTCCACGAGTGCAGATATTATCTACAGGTGCAGCGTAATATAGAGCCGAGACTGCACCGGATGCTCCACGAGTGCAGATATCATCTACAGGTGCAGCGTAATATAGAGCCGAGACTGCACCGGATCCTCCACGAGTGCAGATATTATCTACAGCTGCAGCGTAATATAGAGCCGAGACTGCACCAGATCCTCCGCGAGTGCAGCGTAATATAGAGCCGAGACTGAACCAGATCCTCCACGAGTGCAGATATTATCTACAGGTGTAGAGTAATATAGAGCCGAGACTGCACCAGATCCTCCACGAGTGCAGATATCATCTACAGGTGCAGCGTAATATAGAGCAGAGACTGCACCGGATCCTCAGCGAGTGCAGCGTAATATAGAGCCGAGACTGCACCGGATCCTCCACGAGTGCAGATATTATCTACTGGTGCAGCGTAATATAGAGCAGAGACTGCACCGGATCCTCCACGAGTGCAGATATTATCTACTGGTGCAGCGTAATATAGAGCCGAGACTGCACCGGATCCTCTGCGAGTGCAGCGTAATATAGAGCCGAGACTGCACCGGATCCTCCATGAGTGCAGATATTATCTACTGGTGCAGCGTAATATAGAGCCGAGACTGCACCGGATCCTCCACGAGTGCAGATATTATCTACTGGTGCAGCGTAATATAGAGCAGAGACTGCACCGGATCCTCCACGAGTGCAGATATTATCTACAGGTGCAGCGTAATATAGAGCCGAGACTGCACCGGATCCTCCACAAATGCAGATATTATCTACAGGTGCAGCGTAATATAGAGCCGAGACTGCACCAGATCCTCCATGAGTGCAGATATTATCTACAGGTGCAGCGTAAGATAGAGCCGAGACTGAACCGGATCCTCCACGAGTGCAGATATTATCTACAGGTGCAGTCTAATATAGAGCAGAGACTGAACCAGATCCTCCACGAGTGCAGATATTATCTACAGGTGCAGCGTAAGATAGAGCCGAGACTGAACCGGATCCTCCACGAGTGCAGATAATATCTACAGGTGCAGCGTAATATAGAGCCGAGACTGAACCGGATCCTCCACGAGTGCAGTGTAATACAGAGCAGAGACTGCACCGGATCCTCCACGAGTGCAGATATTATCTACAGGTGCAGCGTAATATAGAGCAGAGACTGAACCAGATCCTCCACGAGTGCAGATATTATCTACAGGTGCAGCGTAATATAGAGCAGAGACTGCACCGGATCCTCCACGAGTGCAGCGTAATACAGAGCAGAGACTGCACCGGATCCTCCACGAGTGCAGATATTATCTACAGGTGCAGCCTAATATAGAACCGAGACTGCACCGGATCCTCCGCGAGTGCAGCGTAATATAGAGCAGAGACTGCACCGGATCCTCCACGAGTGCAGATATCATCTACAGGTGCAGCGTAATATAGTGCCGAGACTGCACCGGATCCTCAGCGAGTGCAGAGTAATATAGAGCAGAGACTGCACCAGATCCTACACAAGTGCAGATATTATCTACAGGTGCAGCATAATATAGAGCCGAGACTGCACCGGATCCTCCACGAGTGCAGATATTATCTACAGGTGCAGCGTAATATAGAGCCGAGACTGCACCGGATCCTCCACGAGTGCAGATATTATCTACAGGTGCAGCGTAATATAGAGCCGAGACTGCACCGGATCCTCCATGAGTGCAGCGTAATATAGAGCCGAGACTGCACCGGATCCTCCGCGAGTGCAGCTTAATATAGAGCCGAGACTGCACCGGATCCTCCACCCGTGCAGCGTAATATAGAGCCGAGAAAGAATCGGATCCTCCGCGAGCGCAGATATCATCTACAGGTGCAGCGTAATATAGAGCCGAGACTGCACCGGATCCTCCGCGAGTGCAGCGTAATATAGAGCAGAGACTGCAAAGGATCCTCCACGAGTGCAGATATTATCTACAGGTGCAGCGTAATATAGAGCCGAGACTGCACCGGATCCTCCGCGAGTGCAGCGTAATATAGAGCAGAGACTGCAAAGGATCCTCCACGAGTGCAGATATAATCTACAGGTGCAGCGTAATATAGAGCAGAGACTGCACTGGATCCTCCGCGAGCGCAGATATTATCTACAGGTGCAGCGTAATATAGAGCCGAGACTGAACCGGATCCTCCGCGAGTGCAGATATCATCTACTGGTGCAGCGTAATATAGTGCCGAGACTGCACCAGATCCTCCGCGAGTGCAGAGTAATATAGAGCCGAGACTGCACCAGATCCTCCACGAGTGCAGATATTATCTGCAGGTGCAGCGTAATATAGAGCCGAGGCTGCACCGGATCCTCCACGAGTGCAGATATTATCTACAGGTGCAGCGTAATATAGAGCCGAGGCTGCACCGGATCCTCCACGAGAGCAGATATTATCTACAGGTGCAGCGTAATATAGAGCCGAGGCTGCACCGGATCCTCCACGAGTGCAGATATTATCTACAGGTGCAGCGTAATATAGAGCAGAGACTGAACCGGATCCTCCACGAGTGCAGATATTATCTACAGGTGCAGAGTAATATAGAGCCGAGGCAGCACCGGATCCTCCACGAGTGCAGATATTATCTACAGGCGCAGAGTAATATAGAGCCGAGACTGCACCGGATCCTCCGCGAATGCAGATATTATCTACAGGTGCAGTGTAATATAGAGCCGAGACTGAACCGGATCCTCCACAAGTGCATATATTATCTACAGGCGCAGAGTAATATAGAGCCGAGACTGCACCGGATCCTCCACGAATGCAGATATTATCTACAGTTGCAGCGTAATATAGAGCAGAGACTGCACCGGATCCTCCACGAATGCAGATATTATCTACAGTTGCAGCGTAATATAGAGCAGAGACTGCACCGGATCCTCCACGAGTGAAGATATTATCTACAGGTGGAGCGTAATATATAGCCGAGACTGCACCGGATCCTCCGCGAGTGCAGCGTAATATAGTGCCGAGACTGCACCGGATCCTCCGCGAGCGCAGCGTAATATAGAGCCGAGACTGCACCGGATCCTCCACCAGTGCAGCGTAATATAGAGCCGAGACTGAACCGGATCCTCCGCGAGCGCAGATATCATCTACAGGTGCAGCGTAATATAGAGCCGAGACTGCACCGGATCCTCCGCGAGTGCAGCGTAATATAGAGCAGAGACTGCAAAGGATCCTCCACGAGTGCAGATATAATCTACAGGTGCAGCGTAATATAGAGCAGAGACTGCACCGGATCCTCCGCGAGCGCAGATATTATCTACAGGTGCAGCCTAATATAGAGACGAGACTGCACCGGATCCTCCGCGAGTGCAGCGTAATATAGAGCAGAGACTGCACCGGATCCTCCACGAGTGCAGATATCATCTACAGGTGCAGCGTAATATAGTGCCGAGACTGCACCGGATCCTCCGCGAGTGCAGAGTAATATAGAGCCGAGACTGCACCAGATCCTCCACGAGTGCAGATATTATCTACAGCTGCAGCGTAATATAGAGACGAGGCTGCACCGGATCCTCCACGAGTGCATGATCTACAGGTGCAGCGTAATATAGAGCCGAGGCTGCACCGGATCCTCCACGAGTGCAGATATTATCTACAGGTGCAGCGTAATATAGAGCCGAGACTGAACCGGATCCTCCACGAGTGCAGATATTATCTACAGGCGCAGAGTAATATAGAGCCGAGGCTGCACCGGATCCTCCACGAGTGCAGATATTATCTACAGGCGCAGAGTAATATAGAGCCGAGACTGCACCGGATCCTCCGCGAGTGCAGATATCATCTACAGGTGCAGCGTAATATAGAGCCGAGACTGAACCGGATCCTCCACGAGTGCAAATATTATCTACATGCGCAGAGTAATATAGAGCCGAGACTGCACCGGATCCTCCACGAATGCAGATATTATCTACAGTTGCAGCGTAATATAGAGCAGAGACTGCACCGGATCCTCCGGGAGTGCAGATATTATCTACAGTTGCAGCGTAATATAGAGCAGAGACTGCACCGGATCCTCCACGAGTGCAGATATTATCTACAGGTGCAGCGTAATATAGACCCGAGACTGCACCGGATCCTCCGCGAGTGCAGCGTAATATAGTGCCGAGACTGCACCGGATCCTCCGCGAGCGCAGATATTATCTAAAGGTGCAGCGTAATATAGAGCTGAGACTGCACCGGATCCTCCGCGAGTGCAGCGTAATATAGAGCAGAGACTGCACCGGATCCTCCACGAGTGCAGATATCATCTACAGGTGCAGCGTAATATAGTGCCGAGACTGCACCGGATCCTCCGCGAGTGCAGAGTAATATAGAGCCGAGACTGCACCAGATCCTCCACGAGTGCAGATATTATCTACAGGTGCAGCGTAATATAGAGCCGAGACTGCACCAGATCCTCCGCGAGTGCAGATATTATCTACAGGTGCAGCGTAATATAGAGCCGAGGCTGCACCGGATCCTCCACGAGTGCAGATATTATCTACAGGTGCAGCGTAATATAGAGCCGAGGCTGCACCGGATCCTCCACGAGTGCAGATATTATCTACAGGTGCAGCGTAATATAGAGCCGAGACTGCACCAGATTTTCCGCGAGTGCAGATATTATCTATAGGTGCAGCGTAATATAGAGCCGAGACTGAACCGGATCCTCCACGAGTGCAGCGTAATACAGAGCAGAGACTGCACCGGATCCTCCACGAGTGCAGATATTATCTACAGGTGCAGCGTAATATAGAGCAGAGACTGCACCGGATCCTCCACGAGTGCAGCGTAATACAGAGCAGAGACTGCACCGGATCCTCCGCGAGTGCAGATATAATCTACAGGTGCAGCGTAATATAGAGCAGAGACTGCACCGGATCCTCCACGAGTACAGCGTAATACTGAGCAGAGACTGCACCGGATCCACCACGAGTGCAGATATTATCTACAGGTGCAGCATAATATAGAGCAGAGAATGCACCGGATCCTCCACGAGTGCAGATATTATCTACAGGTGCAGCCTAATATAGAGCCGAGACTGCACCGGATCCTACGCGAGTGCAGCGTAATATAGAGCAGAGACTGCACCGGATCCTCCGCGAGTGCAGCGTAATATAGAGCAGAGACTGCACCAGATCCTACACGAGTGCAGATATTATCTACAGGTGAAGCATAATATAGAGCCGAGACTGCACCGGATCCTCCACGAGTGCAGATATTAGCTACAGGTGCAGCGTAATATAAAGCCGAGACTGCACCGGATCCTCCACGAGTGCAGATATTATCTACAAGTGCAGCGTAATATAAAGCCGAGACTGCACCGGATCCTCCACGAGTGCAGCGTAATATAGAGCCGAGACTGCACCGGATCCTCCGCGAGTGCAGCGTAATATAGAGCCGAGACTGCACCGGATCCTCCACCCGTGCAGCGTAATATAGAGTCGAGAATGAATCGGATCCTCCGCGAGCGCAGATATCATCTACAGGTGCAGCGTAATATAGAGCCGAGACTGCACCGGATCCTCCGCGAGTGCAGCGCAATATAGAGCAGAGACTGCAAAGGATCCTCCACGAGTGCAGATATAATCTACAGGTGCAGCGTAATATAGAGCAGAGATTGCAAAGGATCCTCCACGAGTGCAGATATCATCTACAGGTGCAGTGTAATATAGTGCCGAGACTGCACCGGATCCTCCGCGAGTGCAGAGTAATATAGAGCCGAGACTGCACCGGATCCTCCACGAGTGCAGATATTATCTACAGGTGGAGCGTAATATATAGCGGAGACTGCACCGGATCCTCCGCGAGTGCAGCGTTATATAGTGCCGAGACTGCACCGGATCCTCCGCGAGCGCAGCGTAATATAGAGCCGAGACTGCACCGGATCCTCCACCAGTGCAGCGTAATATAGAGCCGAGACTGAACCGGATCCTCCGCGAGCGCAGATATCATCTACAGGTGCAGCGTAATATAGAGCCGAGACTGCACCGGATCCTCCGCGAGTGCAGCGTAATATAGAGCAGAGACTGCAAAGGATCCTCCACGAGTGCAGATATAATCTACAGGTGCAGCGTAATATAGAGCAGAGACTGCACCGGATCCTCCGCGAGCGCAGATATTATCTACAGGTGCAGCCTAATATAGAGCCGAGACTGCACCGGATCCTCCGCGAGTGCAGCGTAATATAGAGCAGAGACTGCACCGGATCCTCCACGAGTGCAGATATCATCTACAGGTGCAGCGTAATATAGTGCCGAGACTGCACCGGATCCTCCGCGAGTGCAGAGTAATATAGAGCCGAGACTGCACCAGATCCTCCACGAGTGCAGATATTATCTACAGCTGCAGCGTAATATAGAGCCGAGGCTGCACCGGATCCTCCACGAGTGCAGATATTATCTACAGGTGCAGCGTAATATAGAGCCGAGGCTGCACCGGATCCTCCACGAGTGCAGATATTATCTACAGGCGCAGAGTAATATAGAGCCGAGACTGCACCGGATCCTCCGCGAGTGCAGATATCATCTACAGGTGCAGCGTAATATAGAGCCGAGACTGAACCGGATCCTCCACGAGTGCAAATATTATCTACATGCGCAGAGTAATATAGAGCCGAGACTGCACCGGATCCTCCACGAATGCAGATATTATCTACAGTTGCAGCGTAATATAGAGCAGAGACTGCACCGGATCCTCCGCGAGTGCAGATATTATCTACAGTTGCAGCGTAATATAGAGCAGAGACTGCACCGGATCCTCCACGAGTGCAGATATTATCTACAGGTGCAGCGTAATATAGACCCGAGACTGCACCGGATCCTCCGCGAGTGCAGCGTAATATAGTGCCAAGACTGCACCGGATCCTCCGCGAGCGCAGATATTATCTAAAGGTGCAGCGTAATATAGAGCCGAGACTGCACCGGATCCTCCGCGAGTGCAGCGTAATATAGAGCAGAGACTGCACCGGATCCTCCACGAGTGCAGATATCATCTACAGGTGCAGCGTAATATAGTGCCGAGACTGCACCGGATCCTCCGCGAGTGCAGAGTAATATAGAGCCGAGACTGCACCAGATCCTCCACGAGTGCAGATATTATCTACAGGTGCAGCGTAATATAGAGCCGAGGCTGCACCGGATCCTCCACGAGTGCAGATATTATCTACAGGTGCAGCGTAATATAGAGCCGAGGCTGCACCGGATCCTCCACGAGTGCAGATATTATCTACAGGTGCAGCGTAATATAGAGCCGAGACTGCACCAGATTCTCCGCGAGTGCAGATATTATCTACAGGTGCAGCGTAATATAGAGCCGAGACTGAACCGGATCCTCCACGAGTGCAGCGTAATACAGAGCAGAGACTGCACCGGATCCTCCACGAGTGCAGATATTATCTACAGGTGCAGCGTAATATAGAGCAGAGACAGCACCGGATCCTCCACGAGTGCAGCGTAATACAGAGCAGAGACTGCACCGGATCCTCCACGAGTGCAGATATTATCTACAGGTGCAGCGTAATATAGAGCAGAGACTGCACCGGATCCTCCACGAGTACAGCGTAATACAGAGCAGAGACTGCACCGGATCCACCACGAGTGCAGATATTATCTACAGGTGCAGCATAATATAGAGCAGAGAATGCACCGGATCCTCCACGAGTGCAGATATTATCTACAGGTGCAGCCTAATATAGAGCCGAGACTGCACCGGATCCTCCGCGAGTGCAGCGTAATATAGAGCAGAGACTGCACCGGATCCTCCGCGAGTGCAGCGTAATATAGAGCCGAGACTGCACCGGATCCTCCACGAGTGCAGATATTAGCTACAGGTGAAGCATAATATAGAGCCGAGACTGCACCGGATCCTCCACGAGTGCAGATATTATCTACAGGTGCAGCGTAATATAGAGCCGAGACTGCACCGGATCCTCCACGAGTGCAGATATTATCTACAGGTGCAGCGTAATATAGAGCCGAGACTGCACCGGATCCTCCACGAGTGCAGCGTAATATAGAGCCGAGACTGCACCGGATCCTCCGCGAGTGCAGCGTAATATAGAGCCGAGACTGCACCGGATCCTCCACCCGTGCAGCGTAATATAGAGTCGAGAATGAATCGGATCCTCCGCGAGCGCAGATATCATCTACAGGCGCAGCGTAATATAGAGCCGAGACTGCACCGGATCCTCCACGAGTGCAGCGCAATATAGAGCAGAGACTGCAAAGGATCCTCCACGAGTGCAGATATAATCTACAGGTGCAGCGTAATATAGAGCAGAGATTGCAAAGGATCCTCCACGAGTGCAGATATCATCTACAGGTGCAGTGTAATATAGTGCCGAGACTGCACCGGATCCTCCGCGAGTGCAGAGTAATATAGAGCCGAGACTGCACCAGATCCTCCACGAGTGCAGATATTATCTGCAGGTGCAGAGTAATATAGAGCCGAGGCTGCACCGGATCCTCCACAAGTGCAGAGTAATATAGAGCCGAGACTGCACCAGATCCTCCACGAGTGCAGATATTATCTACAGGTGCAGCGTAATATAGAGCCGAGACTGCACCAGATCCTCCGCGAGTGCAGATATTATCTACAGGTGCAGCGTAATATAGAGCCGAGGCTGCACCGGATCCTCCACGAGTGCAGATATTATCTACAGGTGCAGCGTAATATAGAGCCGAGGCTGCACCGGATCCTCCACGAGTGCAGATATTATCTACAGGCGCAGAGTAATATAGAGCCGAGACTGCACCGGATCATCCGCGAGTGCAGATATTATCTACAGGTGCAGCGTAATATAGAGCCGAGACTGCACCGGATTCTCCGCGAGTGCAGATATTATCTACAGGTGCAGCGTAATATAGAGCCGAGACTGAACCGGATCCTCCACGAGTGCAGCGTAATACAGAGCAGAGACTGCACCGGATCCTCCACGAGTGCAGATATTATCTACAGGTGCAGCGTAATATAGAGCAGAGACTGCACCGGATCCTCCACGAGTGCAGCGTAATACAGAGCAGAGACTGCACCGGATCCTCCACGAGTGCAGATATTATCTACAGGTGCAGCGTAATATAGAGCAGAGACTGCACCGGATCCTCCACGAGTACAGCGCAATACAGAGCAGAGACTGCACCGGATCCACCACGAGTGCAGATATTATCTACAGGTGCAGCATAATATAGAGCAGAGACTGCACCGGATCCTCCACGAGTGCAGATATTATCTACAGGTGCAGCCTAATATAGAGCCGAGACTGCACCGGATCCTCCGCGAGTGCAGATATTATCTACAGGTGCAGCGTAATATAGAGCCGAGACTGAACCGGATCCTCCACGAGTGCAGCGTAATACAGAGCAGAGACTGCACCGGATCCTCCACGAGTGCAGATATTATCTACAGGTGCAGCGTAATATAGAGCAGAGACAGCACCGGATCCTCCACGAGTGCAGCGTAAAACAGAGCAGAGACTGCACCGGATCCTCCACGAGTGCAGATATTATCTACAGGTGCAGCGTAATATAGAGCAGAGACTGCACCGGATCCTCCACGAGTACAGCGTAATACAGAGCAGAGACTGCACCGGATCCACCACGAGTGCAGATATTATCTACAGGTGCAGCATAATATAGAGCAGAGAATGCACCGGATCCTCCACGAGTGCAGATATTATCTACAGGTGCAGCCTAATATAGAGCCGAGACTGCACCGGATCCTCCGCGAGTGCAGCGTAATATAGAGCAGAGACTGCACCGGATCCTCCGCGAGTGCAGCGTAATATAGAGCCGAGACTGCACCGGATCCTCCACGAGTGCAGATATTGGCTACAGGTGAAGCATAATATAGAGCCGAGACTGCACCGGATCCTCCACGAGTGCAGATATTATCTACAGGTGCAGCGTAATATAGAGCCGAGACTGCACCGGATCCTCCACGAGTGCAGATATTATCTACAGGTGCAGCGTAATATAGAGCCGAGACTGCACCGGATCCTCCACGAGTGCAGCGTAATATAGAGCCGAGACTGCACCGGATCCTCCGCGAGTGCAGCGTAATATAGAGCCGAGACTGCACCGGATCCTCCACCCGTGCAGCGTAATATAGAGTCGAGAATGAATCGGATCCTCCGCGAGCGCAGATATCATCTACAGGTGCAGCGTAATATAGAGCCGAGACTGCACCGGATCCTCCGCGAGTGCAGCGCAATATAGAGCAGAGACTGCAAAGGATCCTCCACGAGTGTAGATATAATCTACAGGTGCAGCGTAATATAGAGCAGAGATTGCAAAGGATCCTCCACGAGTGCAGATATCATCTACAGGTGCAGTGTAATATAGTGCCGAGACTGCACCGGATCCTCCGCGAGTGCAGAGTAATATAGAGCCGAGACTGCACCAGATCCTCCACGAGTGCAGATATTATCTGCAGGTGCAGTGTAATATAGAGCCGAGGCTGCACCGGATCCTCCACGAGTGCAGAGTAATATAGAGCCGAGACTGCACCAGATCCTCCACGAGTGCAGATATTATCTACAGGTGCAGCGTAATATAGAGCCGAGACTGCACCAGATCCTCCGCGAGTGCAGATATTATCTACAGGTGCAGCGTAATATAGAGCCGAGGCTGCACCGGATCCTCCACGAGTGCAGATATTATCTACAGGTGCAGCGTAATATAGAGCCGAGGCTGCACCGGATCCTCCACGAGTGCAGATATTATCTACAGGCGCAGAGTAATATAGAGCCGAGACTGCACCGGATCCTCCGCGAGTGCAGATATTATCTACAGGTGCAGCGTAATATAGAGCCGAGACTGCACCGGATTCTCCGCGTGTGCAGATATTATCTACAGGTGCAGCGTAATATAGAGCCGAGACTGAACCGGATCCTCCACGAGTGCAGCGTAATACAGAGCAGAGACTGCACCGGATCCTCCACGAGTGCAGATATTATCTACAGGTGCAGCGTAATATAGAGCAGAGACTGCACCGGATCCTCCACGAGTGCAGCGTAATACAGAGCAGAGACTGCACCGGATCCTCCACGAGTGGAGATATTATCTACAGGTGCAGCGTAATATAGAGCAGAGACTGCACCGGATCCTCCACGAGTACAGCGCAATACAGAGCAGAGACTGCACCGGATCCACCACGAGTGCAGATATTATCTACAGGTGCAGCATAATATAGAGCAGAGACTGCACCGGATCCTCCACGAGTGCAGATATTATCTACAGGTGCAGCCTAATATAGAGCCGAGACTGCACCGGATCCTCCGCGAGTGCAGCGTAATATAGAGCAGAGACTGCACCGGATCCTCCGCGAGTGCAGCGTAATATAGAGCAGAGACTGCACCAGATCCTACACGAGTGCAGATATTATCTACAGGTGAAGCATAATATAGAGCCGAGACTGCACCGGATCCTCCACGAGTGCAGATATTAGCTACAGGTGCAGCGTAATATAGAGCCGAGAATGAATCGGATCCTCCGCGAGCGCAGATATCATCTACAGGTGCAGCGTAATATAGAGCCGAGACTGCACCGGATCCTCCGCGAGTGCAGCGCAATATAGAGCAGAGACAGCAAAGGATCCTCCACGAGTGCAGATATAATCTACAGGTGCAGCGTAATATAGAGCAGAGACTGCAAAGGATCCTCCACGAGTGCAGATATCATCTACAGGTGCAGTGTAATATAGTGCCAAGACTGCACCGGATCCTCCGCGAGTGCAGAGTAATATAGAGCCGAGACTGCACCAGATCCTCCACGAGTGCAGATATTATCTGCAGGTGCAGCGTAATATAGAGCCGAGGCTGCACCGGATCCTCCACGAGTGCAGATATTTTCTACAGGTGCAGCGTAATATAGAGCCGAGGCTGCACCGGATCCTCCACGAGTGCAGATATTAACTACAGGTGCAGCGTAATATAGAGCCGAGGCTGCACCGGATCATCCACGAGTGCAGATATTATCTACAGGTGCAGCGTAATATAGAGCTGAGAATGCATCGGATCCTCCACGAGTGCAGATATTATCTACAGGTGCAGCGTAATATAGAGCAGAGACTGAACCGGATCCAACACGAGTGCAGATATTATCTACAGGTGCAGAGTAATATAGAGCCGAGGCAGCACCGGATCCTCCACGAGTGCATATATTATCTACAGGCGCAGAGTAATAGAGAGCCGAGACTGCACCGGATCCTCCGCGAATGCAGATATTATCTACAGGTGCAGTGTAATATAGAGCCGAGACTGAACCGGATCCTCCACAAGTGCAGATATTATCTACAGGCGCAGAGTAATATAGAGCCGAGACTGCACCGGATCCTCCACGAATGCAGATATTATCTACAGTTGCAGCGTAATATAGAGCAGAGACTGCACCGGATCCTCCACGAGTGCAGATATTATCTACAGGTGCAGCATAATATAGAGCAGAGACTGCACCGGATCCTCCGCGAGTGCAGATATTATCTACAGTTGCAGCGTAATATAGAGCAGAGACTGCACCGGATCCTCCACGAGTGCAGATATTATCTACAGGTGCAGCGTAATATAGAGCCGAGACTGCACCGGATCCTCCGCGAGTGCAGCGTAATATAGTGCCGAGACTGCACCGGATCCTCCGCGAGTGCAGCGTAATATAGAGCCGAGACTGCACCGGATCCTCCACCAGTGCAGCGTAATATAGAGCCGAGACTGAACCGGATCCTCCGCGAGCGCAGATATCATCTACAGGTGCAGCGTAATATAGTGCCGAGACTGCACCGGATCCTCCGCGAGCGCAGAGTAATATAGAGCCGAGACTGCACCAGATCCTCCACGAGTGCAGATATTATCTACAGGTGCAGCGGAATATAGAGCCGAGGCTGCACCAGATCCTCCACGAGTGCAGATATTATCTACAGGTGCAGCGTAATATAGAGCCGAGACTGAACCGGATCCTAAACGAGTGCAGATATTATCTACAGGCGCAGAGTAACATAGAGCCGAGGCAGCACCGGATCCTCCACGAGTGCAGATATTATCTACAGGTGCAGAGTAATATAGCGCCGAGGCAGCACCGGATCCTCCACGAGTGCAGATATTATCTACAGGCGCAGAGTAATATAGAGCCGAGACTGCACCGGATCCTCCGCGAGTGCAGATGTCGTCTACAGGTGCAGCGTAATATAGAGCCGAGACTGAACCGGATCCTCCACGAGTGCAAATATTATCTACATGCGCAGAGTAATATAGAGCCGAGACTGCACCGGATCCTCCACGAATGCAGATATTATCTACAGTTGCAGCGTAATATAGAGCAGAGACTGCACCGGATCCTCCGCGAGTGCAGATATTATCTACAGTTGCAGCGTAATATAGAGCAGAGACTGCACCGGATCCTCCACGAGTGCAGATATTATCTACAGGTGCAGCGTAATATAGACCCGAGACTGCACCGGATCCTCCGCGAGTGCAGCGTAATATAGTGCCAAGACTGCACCGGATCCTCCGCGAGCGCAGATATTATCTAAAGGTGCAGCGTAATATAGAGCCGAGACTGCACCGGATCCTCCGCGAGTGCAGCGTAATATAGAGCAGAGACTGCACCGGATCCTCCACGAGTGCAGATATCATCTACAGGTGCAGCGTAATATAGTGCCGAGACTGCACCGGATCCTCCGCGAGTGCAGAGTAATATAGAGCCGAGACTGCACCAGATCCTCCACGAGTGCAGATATTATCTACAGGTGCAGCGTAATATAGAGCCGAGGCTGCACCGGATCCTCCACGAGTGCAGATATTATCTACAGGTGCAGCGTAATATAGAGCCGAGGCTGCACCGGATCCTCCACGAGTGCAGATATTATCTACAGGTGCAGCGTAATATAGAGCCGAGACTGCACCAGATTCTCCGCGAGTGCAGATATTATCTACAGGTGCAGCGTAATATAGAGCCGAGACTGAACCGGATCCTCCACGAGTGCAGCGTAATACAGAGCAGAGACTGCACCGGATCCTCCACGAGTGCAGATATTATCTACAGGTGCAGCGTAATATAGAGCAGAGACAGCACCGGATCCTCCACGAGTGCAGCGTAATACAGAGCAGAGACTGCACCGGATCCTCCACGAGTGCAGATATTATCTACAGGTGCAGCGTAATATAGAGCAGAGACTGCACCGGATCCTCCACGAGTACAGCGTAATACAGAGCAGAGACTGCACCGGATCCACCACGAGTGCAGATATTATCTACAGGTGCAGCATAATATAGAGCAGAGAATGCACCGGATCCTCCACGAGTGCAGATATTATCTACAGGTGCAGCCTAATATAGAGCCGAGACTGCACCGGATCCTCCGCGAGTGCAGCGTAATATAGAGCAGAGACTGCACCGGATCCTCCGCGAGTGCAGCGTAATATAGAGCCGAGACTGCACCGGATCCTCCACGAGTGCAGATATTAGCTACAGGTGAAGCATAATATAGAGCCGAGACTGCACCGGATCCTCCACGAGTGCAGATATTATCTACAGGTGCAGCGTAATAAAGAGCCGAGACTGCACCGGATCCTCCACGAGTGCAGATATTATCTACAGGTGCAGCGTAATATAGAGCCGAGACTGCACCGGATCCTCCACGAGTGCAGCGTAATATAGAGCCGAGACTGCACCGGATCCTCCGCGAGTGCAGCGTAATATAGAGCCGAGACTGCACCGGATCCTCCACCCGTGCAGCGTAATATAGAGTCGAGAATGAATCGGATCCTCCGCGAGCGCAGATATCATCTACAGGCGCAGCGTAATATAGAGCCGAGACTGCACCGGATCCTCCACGAGTGCAGCGCAATATAGAGCAGAGACTGCAAAGGATCCTCCACGAGTGCAGATATAATCTACAGGTGCAGCGTAATATAGAGCAGAGATTGCAAAGGATCCTCCACGAGTGCAGATATCATCTACAGGTGCAGTGTAATATAGTGCCGAGACTGCACCGGATCCTCCGCGAGTGCAGAGTAATATAGAGCCGAGACTGCACCAGATCCTCCACGAGTGCAGATATTATCTGCAGGTGCAGAGTAATATAGAGCCGAGGCTGCACCGGATCCTCCACAAGTGCAGAGTAATATAGAGCCGAGACTGCACCAGATCCTCCACGAGTGCAGATATTATCTACAGGTGCAGCGTAATATAGAGCCGAGACTGCACCAGATCCTCCGCGAGTGCAGATATTATCTACAGGTGCAGCGTAATATAGAGCCGAGGCTGCACCGGATCCTCCACGAGTGCAGATATTATCTACAGGTGCAGCGTAATATAGAGCCGAGGCTGCACCGGATCCTCCACGAGTGCAGATATTATCTACAGGCGCAGAGTAATATAGAGCCGAGACTGCACCGGATCATCCGCGAGTGCAGATATTATCTACAGGTGCAGCGTAATATAGAGCCGAGACTGCACCGGATTCTCCGCGAGTGCAGATATTATCTACAGGTGCAGCGTAATATAGAGCCGAGACTGAACCGGATCCTCCACGAGTGCAGCGTAATACAGAGCAGAGACTGCACCGGATCCTCCACGAGTGCAGATATTATCTACAGGTGCAGCGTAATATAGAGCAGAGACTGCACCGGATCCTCCACGAGTGCAGCGTAATACAGAGCAGAGACTGCACCGGATCCTCCACGAGTGCAGATATTATCTACAGGTGCAGCGTAATATAGAGCAGAGACTGCACCGGATCCTCCACGAGTACAGCGCAATACAGAGCAGAGACTGCACCGGATCCACCACGAGTGCAGATATTATCTACAGGTGCAGCATAATATAGAGCAGAGACTGCACCGGATCCTCCACGAGTGCAGATATTATCTACAGGTGCAGCCTAATATAGAGCCGAGACTGCACCGGATCCTCCGCGAGTGCAGATATTATCTACAGGTGCAGCGTAATATAGAGCCGAGACTGAACCGGATCCTCCACGAGTGCAGCGTAATACAGAGCAGAGACTGCACCGGATCCTCCACGAGTGCAGATATTATCTACAGGTGCAGCGTAATATAGAGCAGAGACAGCACCGGATCCTCCACGAGTGCAGCGTAAAACAGAGCAGAGACTGCACCGGATCCTCCACGAGTGCAGATATTATCTACAGGTGCAGCGTAATATAGAGCAGAGACTGCACCGGATCCTCCACGAGTACAGCGTAATACAGAGCAGAGACTGCACCGGATCCACCACGAGTGCAGATATTATCTACAGGTGCAGCATAATATAGAGCAGAGAATGCACCGGATCCTCCACGAGTGCAGATATTATCTACAGGTGCAGCCTAATATAGAGCCGAGACTGCACCGGATCCTCCGCGAGTGCAGCGTAATATAGAGCAGAGACTGCACCGGATCCTCCGCGAGTGCAGCGTAATATAGAGCCGAGACTGCACCGGATCCTCCACGAGTGCAGATATTGGCTACAGGTGAAGCATAATATAGAGCCGAGACTGCACCGGATCCTCCACGAGTGCAGATATTATCTACAGGTGCAGCGTAATATAGAGCCGAGACTGCACCGGATCCTCCACGAGTGCAGATATTATCTACAGGTGCAGCGTAATATAGAGCCGAGACTGCACCGGATCCTCCACGAGTGCAGCGTAATATAGAGCCGAGACTGCACCGGATCCTCCGCGAGTGCAGCGTAATATAGAGCCGAGACTGCACCGGATCCTCCACCCGTGCAGCGTAATATAGAGTCGAGAATGAATCGGATCCTCCGCGAGCGCAGATATCATCTACAGGTGCAGCGTAATATAGAGCCGAGACTGCACCGGATCCTCCGCGAGTGCAGCGCAATATAGAGCAGAGACTGCAAAGGATCCTCCACGAGTGTAGATATAATCTACAGGTGCAGCGTAATATAGAGCAGAGATTGCAAAGGATCCTCCACGAGTGCAGATATCATCTACAGGTGCAGTGTAATATAGTGCCGAGACTGCACCGGATCCTCCGCGAGTGCAGAGTAATATAGAGCCGAGACTGCACCAGATCCTCCACGAGTGCAGATATTATCTGCAGGTGCAGTGTAATATAGAGCCGAGGCTGCACCGGATCCTCCACGAGTGCAGAGTAATATAGAGCCGAGACTGCACCAGATCCTCCACGAGTGCAGATATTATCTACAGGTGCAGCGTAATATAGAGCCGAGACTGCACCAGATCCTCCGCGAGTGCAGATATTATCTACAGGTGCAGCGTAATATAGAGCCGAGGCTGCACCGGATCCTCCACGAGTGCAGATATTATCTACAGGTGCAGCGTAATATAGAGCCGAGGCTGCACCGGATCCTCCACGAGTGCAGATATTATCTACAGGCGCAGAGTAATATAGAGCCGAGACTGCACCGGATCCTCCGCGAGTGCAGATATTATCTACAGGTGCAGCGTAATATAGAGCCGAGACTGCACCGGATTCTCCGCGTGTGCAGATATTATCTACAGGTGCAGCGTAATATAGAGCCGAGACTGAACCGGATCCTCCACGAGTGCAGCGTAATACAGAGCAGAGACTGCACCGGATCCTCCACGAGTGCAGATATTATCTACAGGTGCAGCGTAATATAGAGCAGAGACTGCACCGGATCCTCCACGAGTGCAGCGTAATACAGAGCAGAGACTGCACCGGATCCTCCACGAGTGGAGATATTATCTACAGGTGCAGCGTAATATAGAGCAGAGACTGCACCGGATCCTCCAAGAGTACAGCGCAATACAGAGCAGAGACTGCACCGGATCCACCACGAGTGCAGATATTATCTACAGGTGCAGCATAATATAGAGCAGAGACTGCACCGGATCCTCCACGAGTGCAGATATTATCTACAGGTGCAGCCTAATATAGAGCCGAGACTGCACCGGATCCTCCGCGAGTGCAGCGTAATATAGAGCAGAGACTGCACCGGATCCTCCGCGAGTGCAGCGTAATATAGAGCAGAGACTGCACCAGATCCTACACGAGTGCAGATATTATCTACAGGTGAAGCATAATATAGAGCCGAGACTGCACCGGATCCTCCACGAGTGCAGATATTAGCTACAGGTGCAGCGTAATATAGAGCCGAGAATGAATCGGATCCTCCGCGAGCGCAGATATCATCTACAGGTGCAGCGTAATATAGAGCCGAGACTGCACCGGATCCTCCGCGAGTGCAGCGCAATATAGAGCAGAGACAGCAAAGGATCCTCCACGAGTGCAGATATAATCTACAGGTGCAGCGTAATATAGAGCAGAGACTGCAAAGGATCCTCCACGAGTGCAGATATCATCTACAGGTGCAGTGTAATATAGTGCCAAGACTGCACCGGATCCTCCGCGAGTGCAGAGTAATATAGAGCCGAGACTGCACCAGATCCTCCACGAGTGCAGATATTATCTGCAGGTGCAGCGTAATATAGAGCCGAGGCTGCACCGGATCCTCCACGAGTGCAGATATTTTCTACAGGTGCAGCGTAATATAGAGCCGAGGCTGCACCGGATCCTCCACGAGTGCAGATATTAACTACAGGTGCAGCGTAATATAGAGCCGAGGCTGCACCGGATCATCCACGAGTGCAGATATTATCTACAGGTGCAGCGTAATATAGAGCTGAGAATGCATCGGATCCTCCACGAGTGCAGATATTATCTACAGGTGCAGCGTAATATAGAGCAGAGACTGAACCGGATCCAACACGAGTGCAGATATTATCTACAGGTGCAGAGTAATATAGAGCCGAGGCAGCACCGGATCCTCCACGAGTGCATATATTATCTACAGGCGCAGAGTAATAGAGAGCCGAGACTGCACCGGATCCTCCGCGAATGCAGATATTATCTACAGGTGCAGTGTAATATAGAGCCGAGACTGAACCGGATCCTCCACAAGTGCAGATATTATCTACAGGCGCAGAGTAATATAGAGCCGAGACTGCACCGGATCCTCCACGAATGCAGATATTATCTACAGTTGCAGCGTAATATAGAGCAGAGACTGCACCGGATCCTCCACGAGTGCAGATATTATCTACAGGTGCAGCATAATATAGAGCAGAGACTGCACCGGATCCTCCGCGAGTGCAGATATTATCTACAGTTGCAGCGTAATATAGAGCAGAGACTGCACCGGATCCTCCACGAGTGCAGATATTATCTACAGGTGCAGCGTAATATAGAGCCGAGACTGCACCGGATCCTCCGCGAGTGCAGCGTAATATAGTGCCGAGACTGCACCGGATCCTCCGCGAGTGCAGCGTAATATAGAGCCGAGACTGCACCGGATCCTCCACCAGTGCAGCGTAATATAGAGCCGAGACTGAACCGGATCCTCCGCGAGCGCAGATATCATCTACAGGTGCAGCGTAATATAGTGCCGAGACTGCACCGGATCCTCCGCGAGCGCAGAGTAATATAGAGCCGAGACTGCACCAGATCCTCCACGAGTGCAGATATTATCTACAGGTGCAGCGGAATATAGAGCCGAGGCTGCACCAGATCCTCCACGAGTGCAGATATTATCTACAGGTGCAGCGTAATATAGAGCCGAGACTGAACCGGATCCTAAACGAGTGCAGATATTATCTACAGGCGCAGAGTAACATAGAGCCGAGGCAGCACCGGATCCTCCACGAGTGCAGATATTATCTACAGGTGCAGAGTAATATAGCGCCGAGGCAGCACCGGATCCTCCACGAGTGCAGATATTATCTACAGGCGCAGAGTAATATAGAGCCGAGACTGCACCGGATCCTCCGCGAGTGCAGATGTCGTCTACAGGTGCAGCGTAATATAGAGCCGAGACTGAACCGGATCCTCCACGAGTGCAGATATTATCTACAGGCGCAGAGTAATATAGAGCCGAGACTGCACCGGATCCTCCACGAATGCAGATATTATCTACAGTTGCAGCGTAATATAGAGCAGAGACTGCACCGGATCCTCCGCGAGTGCAGATATTATCTACAGTTGCAGCGTAATATAGAGCAGAGACTGAACCAGATCCTCCACGAGTGCAGATATTATCTACAGGTGCAGCGTAATATAGAGCCGAAGCTGCACCGGATCCTCCACGAGTGCAGATATTAACTACAGGTGCAGCGTAATATAGAGCCGAGGCTGCACCGGATCATCCACGAGTGCAGATATTATCTACAGGTGCAGCGTAATATAGAGCCGAGACTGAACCGGATCCTCCACGAGTGCAGCTTAATATAGAGCAGACACTGCACCGGATTCTCCACGAGTGCAGATATTATCTACAGGTGCAGCGTAATATAGAGCCGAGACTGAACCGGATCCTCCACGAGTGCAGCTTAATATAGAGCAGAGACTGCACCGGATCCTCCACGAGTGCAGATATCATCTACAGGTGCAGCGTAATATAGAGCAGAGACTGCACCGGATCCTCCACGAGTGCAGGGTAATATAAAGCAGAGACTGCACCGGATCCTCCACGAGTGCAGATATTATATACAGGTGCAGCATAATATAGAACAGAGACTGCACCGGATCCTCCGCGAGTGCAGATATCATCTACAGGCGCAGCGTAATGTAGAGCCGAGACTGCACCGGATCCTCAGCGAGTGCACCGTAATATAGAGCCGAGACTGCACCAGATCCTCCGCGAGCGCAGATATCATCTACAGGTGCAGCGTAATATAGAGCCGAGACTGCACCGGACCCTCCGCGAGCGCAGATATCATCTACAGGTGCAGGGTAATATAGAGCCGAGACTGCACCGGATCCTCCGCGAGTGCAACGTAATATAGAGCAGAGACTGCACCGGATTCTCCACGAGTGCAGATATCATCTACAGGTGCAGCTTACTATAGAGCCGAGACTGCACCGGATCCTCCACGAGTGCAGATATCATCTACAGGTGCAGAGTAATATAGAGCAGAGACTGCACCGGATCCTCCACGAGTGCAGCGTAATATAGAGCCGAGGCTGCACCGGATTCTCCACGAGTGCAGATATCATCTACAGGTGCAGCGTAATATAGAGCCGAGACTGCACCGGACCCTCCGCGAGCGCAGATAACATCTACAGGTGCAGCTTAATATAGAGCCGAGACTGCACCGGATCCTCCACGAGTGCAGACATTATCAACAGGTGCAGCATAATATAGAGCCGAGACTGCACCGGATCCTCCGCGAGCGCAGATATCATCTACAGGTGCAGCGTAATATAGAGCCGAGACTGCACCGGATCCTCCACGAGTGCAACGTAATATAGAGCAGAAACTGCACCGGATCCTCCACGAGTGCAGCGTAATATAGAGCCGAGACTGCACCAGACCCTCCGCGAGCGCAGATATTATCTACAGGTGCAGCGTAATATAGAGCAGAGACTGCACCGGATCGTCCACGAGTGCAGATATTATCTACAGTTGCAGCGTAATATAGAGCAGAGACTGCACCGGATCCTCCACGAGTGCAGATATTATCTACAGTTGCAGCGTAATATAGAGCAGGGACTGCACCGGATCCTCCACGAGTGCAGATATTATCTACAGTTGCAGCGTAATATAGAGCAGAGACTGCACCGGATCCTCCACGAGTGCAGCGTAATATAGAGCCGAGGCTGCACCAGATCCTCCACGAGTGCAGATATCATCTACAGGTGCAGCGTAATGTAGAGCCGAGACTGAAAAGGATTCTCCACGAGTGCAGATATTATCTACCGGTGCAGCGTAATATAGAGCCGAGACTGCACCAGATCCTCCACGAGTGCAGATATTATCTACAGGTGCAGCGTAATATAGAGCCGAGGCTGCACCGGATCCTCCACGAGTGCAGATATTATCTACAGGTGCAGCATAATATAGAGCAGAGACTGCACCGGATCCTCCACGAGTGCAGGGTAATATAAAGCAGAGACTGCACCAGATCCTCCACGAGTGCAGCGTAATATAGAGCCGAGGCTGCACCGGATCCTCCACGAGTGCAGATATTATCTACAGGCGCAGCATAATATAGAGCCGAGACTGCACCGGATCCTCAGCGAGTGCAGCGTAATATAGAGCCGAGACTGCAACAGATCCTCCGCGAGCGCAGATATCATCTACAGGTGCAGCTTAATATAGAGCCGAGACTGCACCGGATCCTCCACGAGTGCAGATATTATCTACAGGTGCAGCATAATATAGAGCCGAGACTGAACCGGACCCTCCGCGAGCGCAGATATAATCTACAGGTGCAGCGTAATATAGAGCCGAGACTGCACCGGATCCTCCGCGAGTGCAGCTTAATATAGAGCCGAGACTGCACCGGATCCTCCACGAGTGCAGATATTATCTACAGGTGCAGCGTAATATAGAGCAGAGACTGCACCGGATCCTCCGCGAGTGCAGATATTATCTACAGGTGCAGCCTAATATAGAGCTGAGACTGCACCGGATCCTCAGTGATTGCAGCGTAATATAGAGCCGAGACTGCACCGGATCCTCCACGAGTGCAGATATCATCTACAGGTGCAGCGTAATATAGAGCCGAGACTGCACCAGACCCTCCGCGAGCGCAGATATCATCTACAGGTGAAGCTTAATATAGAGCCGAGACTGCACCGGATCCTCCGTGAGCGCAGACATCATCTACAGGTGCAGCGTAATATAGAGCCGAGACTGTACCGGATCCTCCGCGAGCGCAAATATCATCTACAGGTGCAGCGTAATATAGAGCCGAGACTGCATCGGATCCTCCGCGAGTGCAGATATCATCTACAGGTGCAGCGTAATATAGAGCCGAGACAGCACCGGATTCTCCACGAGTGCAGATATTATCTACAGTTGCAGCGTAATATAGAGCAGAGACTTCACCGGATCCTCCACGAGTGCAGCGTAATATAGAGCAGAGACTGCACCGGATCCTCCACAAGTGCAGATATTATCTACAAGTGCAGCATAATATAGAGCAGAGACTGCACCGGATCCTCCACAAGTGCAGATATTATCTACAAGTGCAGCATAATATAGAGCAGAGACTGCACCGGATCCTCCACGAGTGCGGGGTAATATAGAGCAGAGACAGCACCGGATCCTCCACGAGTGCAGCGTAATATAGAGCCGAGGCTGCACCGGATCCTCCACGAGTGCAGATATTATCTACAGGAGCAGCGTAATATAGAGCCGAGACTGCACTGGATCCTCAGCGAGTGCAGCGTAATATAGAGCCGAGACTGCACCAGATCCTCCGCGAGCGAAGATATCATCTACAGGTGCAGCTTAATATAGAGCCAAGACTGCACCGGATCCTCCACGAGTGCACATGTCATCTACAGGTGCAGCGTAATATAGAGCCGAGACAGCACCGGATCCTCCACGAGTGCAGATATTATCTACAGTTGCAGTGTAATATAGAGCAGAGACTGCACCGGATCCTCCACGAGTGCAGATATTATCTATAGTTGCAGCGTAATATAGAGCAGAGACTTCACCGGATCCTCCACGAGTGCAGCGTAATATAGAGCCGAGACTGCACCGGATCCTCCACGAGTGCGGGGTAATATAGAGCAGAGACAGCACCGGATCCTCCACGAGTGCAGCGTAATATAGAGCCGAGGCTGCACCGGATCCTCCACGAGTGAGGGGTAATATAGAGCAGAGACAGCACCGGATCCTCCACGAGCGCAACGTAATATAGAGCCGAGGCTACACTGGATCCTCCACGAGTGCAGATATTATCTACAGGTGCAGCATAATATAGAGCCGACACTGCACAGGATCCTCCACGAGTGCAGATATTATCTACAGGTGCAGCGTAATATAGAGCCGAGACTGAACCGGATCCTCCGCGAGCGCAGATATCATCTACAGGTGCAGCGTAATATAGAGCCGAGACTGTACCGGATCCTCCGCGAGTGCAGCGTAATATAGAGCAGAGACTGCACCGGATCCTCCACGAGTGCAGATATCATCTACAGATGCAGCTTAATAAAGAGCCGAGACTGCACCGGATCCTCCACGAGTGCAGATATTATCTACAGGTGCAGTGTAATATAGAGCCGAGACTTCACCAGATCCTCCACGAGCGCAGATATCATCTACAGGTGCAGCGTAATATAGAGCAGAGACTGCACCGGATCCTCCGCGAGTGCAGATATTATCTACAGTTGCAGCGTAATATAGAGCCGAGACTGCACCGGATCCTCCGCGAATGCAGCGTAATATAGAGCCGAGACTGCACCGGATCCTCCGCGAGTGCAGCGTAATATAGAGCCGAGACTGCACGGGATCCTCCACCAGTGCAGCGTAATATAGAGCCGAGACTGAACCGGATCCTCCGCGAGCGCAGATTTCATCTACAGGTGCAGCGTAATATAGAGCAGAGACTGCACCGGATCCTCCGCGAGTGCAGAGTAATATAGAGCAGAGACTGCAACGGATCCTCCGCGAGCGCAGATATTATCTACAGGTGCAGCGTAATATAGAGCCGAGACATCACCGGATCCTCCGCGAGCGCAGCGTAATATAGAGCAGAGACTGCACCGGATCCTCCACGAGTGCAGATATCATCTACAGGTGCAGCGTAATATAGTGCCGAGACTGCACCGGATCCTCCGCGAGTGCAAATATTATCTACAGGAGCAGCGTAATATAGAGCCGAGGCAGCACCGGATCCTCCACGAGTGCAGATATTATCTACAGGCGCAGAGTAATATAGAGCCGAGACTGCACCGGATTCTCCACGAGTGCAGCGTAATATAGAGCAGAGACTGCACCGGATTCTCCACGAGTGCAGATATTATCTACAGGTGCAGCGTAATATAGAGCAGAGACTGCACCGGATCCTCCACGAGTGCAGATATTATCTACAGTTGCAGCGTAATATAGAGCAGAGACTGCACCGGATCCTCCACGAGTGCAGATATTATCTACAGGCGCAGAGTAATATAGAGCCGAGACTGCACCGGATCCTCCACGAGTGCAGCGTAATATAGAGCAGAGACTGCACCGGATCCTCCACGAGTGCAGATATTATCTACAGTTGCAGCGTAATATAGAGCAGAGACTGCACCGGATCCTCCACGAGTGCAGATATTATCTACAGTTGCAGCGTAATATAGAGCCGAAACTGCACCGGATCCTCCGCGAATGCAGCGTAATATAGAGCCGAGACTGCACCGGATCCTCCGCGAGTGCAGCGTAATATAGAGCCGAGACTGCACCGGATCCTCCACCAGTGCAGCGTAATATAGAGCCGAGACTGAACCGGATCCTCCGCGAGCGCAGATATCATCTACAGGTGCAGCGTAATATAGAGCCGAGACTGCACCGGACCCTCCGCGAGCGCAGATATTATCTACAGGTGCAGCGTAATATAGAGCCGAGACTGCAGCAGATCCTCCGTGAGTGCAGATATTATCTACAGGTGCAGAGTAATATAGAGCCGAGGCTGCACCGGATCCTCCGCGAGTGCAGATATTATCTACAGGTGCAGAGTAATATAGAGCCGAGACTGTACCGGATCCTCCGCGAGTGCAGATATTATCTACAGGTGCAGAGTAATATAGAGCCGAGGCTGCACCGGATCCTCCGCGAGTGCAGATATTATCTACAGGTGCAGCGTAATATAGAGCCGAGACTGTACCAGATCCTCCACGAGTGCAGATATTATCTACAGGTGCAGAGTAATATAGAGCCGAGGCTGCACCGGATCCTCCACGAGTGCAGATATTATCTACAGGTGCAAAGTAATATAGAGCAGAGACTGAACTGGATTCTCCACGAGTGCAGCGTAATATAGAGCAGAGACTGCACCGGATTCTCCACGAGTGCAGATATTATCTTCAGGTGCAGCGTAATATAGAGCAGAGACTGCACCGGATCCTCGAGTGCAGATATCATCTACAGGTGCAGAGTAATATAGAGCAGAGACTGCACCGGATCCTCCACGAGTGCAGGGTAATATAGAGCAGAGACTGCACCGGATCCTCCACGAGTGCAGCGTAATATAGAGCCGAGGCTGCACCGGATGCTCCACGAGTGCAGATATCATCTACAGGTGCAGCGTAATATAGAGCCGAGACTGCACCGGACCCTCCGCGAGCGCAGATAACATCTACAGGTGCAGCTTAATATAGAGCCGAGACTGCACCGGATCCTCCACGAGTGCAGACATTATCTACAGGTGCAGCATAATATAGAGCCGAGACTGCACCGGATCCTCCGCGAGCGCAGATATCATCTACAGGTGCAGCGTAATATAGAGCCGAGACTGCACCGGATCCTCCACGAGTGCAACGTAATAAAGAGCAGAAACTGCACCGGATCCTCCACGAGTGCAGCGTAATATAGAGCCGAGACTGCACCAGACCCTCCGCGAGCGCAGATATTATCTACAGGTGCAGCGTAATATAGAGCAGAGACTGCACCGGATCGTCCACGAGTGCAGATATTATCTACAGTTGCAGCGTAATATAGAGCAGAGACTGCACCGGATCCTCCACGAGTGCAGATATTATCTACAGTTGCAGCGTAATATAGAGCAGAGACTGCACCGGATCCTCCACGAGTGCAGATATTATCTACAGTTGCAGCGTAATATAGAGCAGAGACTGCACCGGATCCTCCACGAGTGCAGCGTAATATAGAGCAGAGACTGCACCGGATCCTCCACGAGTGCAGCGTAATATAGAGCCGAGGCTGCACCAGATCCTCCACGAGTGCAGATATCATCTACAGGTGCGGCGTAATGTAGAGCCGAGACTGAAAAGGATTCTCCACGAGTGCAGATATTATCTACCGGTGCAGCGTAATATAGAGCCGAGACTGCACCAGATCCTCCACGAGTGCAGATATTATCTACAGGTGCAGCGTAATATAGAGCCGAGGCTGCACCGGATCCTCCACGAGTGCAGATATTATCTACAGGTGCAGCATAATATAGAGCAGAGACTGCACCGGATCCTCCACGAGTGCAGGGTAATATAGAGCAGAGACTGCACCGGATCCTCCACGAGTGCAGCGTAATATAGAGCTGAGGCTGCACCGGATCCTCCACGAGTGCAGATATTATCTACAGGCGCAGCATAATATAGAGCCGAGACTGCACCGGATCCTCAGCGAGTGCAGCGTAATATAGAGCCGAGACTGCAACAGATCCTCCGCGAGCGCAGATATCATCTACAGGTGCAGCTTAATATAGAGCCGAGACTGCACCGGATCCTCCACGAGTGCAGATATTATCTACAGGTGCAGCATAATATAGAGCCGAGACTGAACCGGACCCTCCGCGAGCGCAGATATAATCTACAGGTGCAGCGTAATATAGAGCCGAGACTGCACCGGATCCTCCGCGAGTGCAGCTTAATATAGAGCCGAGACTGCACCGGATCCTCCACGAGTGCAGATATTATCTACAGGTGCAGCGTAATATAGAGCAGAGACTGCACCGGATCCTCCGCGAGTGCAGATATTATCTACAGGTGCAGCCTAATATAGAGCTGAGACTGCACCGGATCCTCAGTGATTGCAGCGTAATATAGAGCCGAGACTGCACCGGATCCTCCACGAGTGCAGATATCATCTACAGGTGCAGCGTAATATAGAGCCGAGACTGCACCAGACCCTCCGCGAGCGCAGATATCATCTACAGGTGAAGCTTAATATAGAGCCGAGACTGCACCGGATCCTCCGTGAGCGCAGATATCATCTACAGGTGCAGCGTAATATAGAGCCGAGACTGTACCGGATCCTCCGCGAGCGCAAATATCATCTACAGGTGCAGCGTAATATAGAGCCGAGACTGCATCGCATCCTCCGCGAGTGCAGATATCATCTACAGGTGCAGCGTAATATAGAGCCGAGACAGCACCGGATTCTCCACGAGTGCAGATATTATCTACAGTTGCAGCGTAATATAGAGCAGAGATTGCACCGGATCCTCCACGAGTGCAGATATTATCTACAGTTGCAGCGTAATATAGAGCAGAGACTTCACCGGATCCTCCACGAATGCAGCGTAATATAGAGCAGAGACTGCACCGGATCCTCCACAAGTGCAGATATTATCTACAAGTGCAGCATAATATAGAGCAGAGACTGCACCGGATCCTCCACAAGTGCAGATATTATCTACAAGTGCAGCATAATATAGAGCAGAGACTGCACCGGATCCTCCACGAGTGCGGGGTAATATAGAGCAGAGACAGCACCGGATCCTCCACGAGTGCAGCGTAATATAGAGCCGAGGCTGCACCGGATCCTCCACGAGTGCAGATATTATCTACAGGAGCAGCGTAATATAGAGCCGAGACTGCACTGGATCCTCAGCGAGTGCAGCGTAATATAGAGCCGAGACTGCACCAGATCCTCCGCGAGCGAAGATATCATCTACAGGTGCAGCTTAATATAGAGCCAAGACTGCACCGGATCCTCCACGAGTGCAGATGTCATCTACAGGTGCAGCGTAATATAGAGCCGAGACTGCAACGGATCCTCCGCGAGTGCAGATATCATCTACAGGTGCAGCGTAATATAGAGCCGAGACGGCACCGGATCCTCCACGAGTGCAGATATTATCTACAGTTGCAGTGTAATATAGAGCAGAGACTGCACCGGATCCTCCACGAGTGCAGATATTATCTATAGTTGCAGCGTAATATAGAGCAGAGACTTCACCGGATCCTCCACGAGTGCAGCGTAATATAGAGCCGAGACTGCACCGGATCCTCCACGAGTGCGGGGTAATATAGAGCAGAGACAGCACCGGATCCTCCACGAGTGCAGCGTAATATAGAGCCGAGGCTGCACCGGATCCTCCACGAGTGAGGGGTAATATAGAGCAGAGACAGCACCGGATCCTCCACGAGCGCAAAGTAATATAGAGCCGAGGCTACACTGGATCCTCCACGAGTGCAGATATTATCTACAGGTGCAGCATAATATAGAGCCGACACTGCACAGGATCCTCCACGAGTGCAGATATTATCTACAGGTGCAGCGTAATATAGAGCCGAGACTGAACCGGATCCTCCGCGAGCGCAGATATCATCTACAGGTGCAGCGTAATATAGAGCAGAGACTGCACCGGATCCTCCACGAGTGCAGATATCATCTACAGATGCAGCTTAATATAGAGCCGAGACTGCACCGGATCCTCCACTAGTGCAGATATTATCTACAGGTGCAGTGTAATATAGAGCCGAGACTTCACCAGATCCTCCACGAGCGCAGATATCATCTACAGGTGCAGCGTAATATAGAGCAGAGACTGCACCGGATCCTCCGCGAGTGCAGATATTATCTACAGGTGCAGCGTAATATAGAGCCGAGCCTGAACCGGATCCTCCACGAGCGCAGATATCATCTACAGGTGCAGCTTAATATAGAGCCGAGACTGTACCGGATCCTCCGCGAGTGCAGCGTAATATAGAGCCGGGACTGCACCGGATCCTCCACGAGTGCAGATATTATCTACAGTTGCAGCGTAATATAGAGCAGAGACTGCACCGGATCCTCCACGAGTGCAGATATTATCTACAGTTGCAGCGTAATATAGAGCCGAGACTGCACCGGATCCTCCGCGAATGCAGCGTAATATAGAGCCGAGACTGCACCGGATCCTCCGCGAGTGCAGCGTAATATAGAGCCGAGACTGCACCGGATCCTCCACCAGTGCAGCGTAATATAGAGCCGAGACTGAACCGGATCCTCCGCGAGCGCAGATTTCATCTACAGGTGCAGCGTAATATAGAGCAGAGACTGCACCGGATCCTCCGCGAGTGCAGAGTAATATAGAGCAGAGACTGCAACAGATCCTCCGCGAGCGCAGATATTATCTACAGGTGCAGCGTAATATAGAGCCGAGACATCACCGGATCCTCCGAGAGCGCAGCGTAATATAGAGCAGAGACTGCACCGGATCCTCCACGAGTGCAGATATCATCTACAGGTGCAGCGTAATATAGTGCCGAGACTGCACCGGATCCTCAGCGAGTGCAGAGTAATATAGAGCCGAGACTGCACCAGATCCTCCACGAGTGCAGATATAATCTACAGGTGCAGCGTAATATAGAGCAGAGACTGCACCGGATCCTCCGCGAGCGCAGATATTATCTACAGGTGCAGCGTAATATAGAGCCGAGACTGCACCGGATCCTCCGCGAGCGCAGCGTAATATAGAGCAGAGACTGCACCGGATCCTCCACGAGTGCAGATATCATCTACAGGTGCAGCGTAATATAGTGCCGAGACTGCACCGGATCCTCCGCGAGTGCAAATATTATCTACAGGAGCAGCGTAATATAGAGCCGAGGCTGCACCGGATCCTCCACGAGTGCAGATATTATCTACAGGTGCAGCGTAATATAGAACCGAGGCTGCACCGGATCCTCCACGAGTGCAGATATTATCTACAGGTGCAGCGTAATATAGAGCAGAGGCAGCACCGGATCCTCCGCGAGTGCAGATATTATCTACAGGCGCAGAGTAATAGAGAGCCGAGACTGAACCGGATCCTCCACGAGTGCAGATATTATCTACAGGTGCAGAGTAATATAGAGCCGAGGCAGCACCGGATCCTCCACGAGTGCAGATATTATCTACAGGCGCAGAGTAATAGAGAGCCGAGACTGAACCGGATCCTCCACGAGTGCAGATATTATCTACAGGCGCAGAGTAATATAGAGCCGAGACTGCACCGGATTCTCCACGAGTGCAGCGTAATATAGAGCAGAGACTGCACCGGATTCTCCACGAGTGCAGATATTATCTACAGGTGCAGCGTAATATAGAGCAGAGACTGCACCGGATCCTCCACGAGTGCAGATATTATCTACAGTTGCAGCGTAATATAGAGCAGAGACTGCACCGGATCCTCCACGAGTGCAGATATTATCTACAGGCGCAGAGTAATATAGAGCCGAGACTGCACCGGATCCTCCACGAGTGCAGCGTAATATAGAGCAGAGACTGCACCGGATCCTCCACGAGTGCAGATATTATCTACAGTTGCAGCGTAATATAGAGCAGAGACTGCACCGGATCCTCCACGAGTGCAGATATTATCTACAGTTGCAGCGTAATATAGAGCCGAAACTGCACCGGATCCTCCGCGAATGCAGCGTAATATAGAGCCGAGACTGCACCGGATCCTCCGCGAGTGCAGCGTAATATAGAGCCGAGACTGCACCGGATCCTCCACCAGTGCAGCGTAATATAGAGCCGAGACTGAACCGGATCCTCCGCGAGCGCAGATATCATCTACAGGTGCAGCGTAATATAGAGCCGAGACTGCACCGGATCCTCCGCTAGTGCAGAGTAATATAGAGCAGAGACTGCAACGGATCCTCCGCGAGCGCAGATATTATCTACAGGTGCAGCGTAATATAGAGCCGAGACTGCACCGGATCCTCGGCAAGCGCAGCGTAATATAGAGCAGAGACTGCACCGGATCCTCCACGAGTGTAGATATCATCTACAGGTGCAGCGTAATATAGTGCCGAGACTGCACCGGATCCTCCGCGAGTGCAAATATTATCTACAGGAGCAGAGTAATATAGAGCCGAGGCTGCACCGGATCCTCCACGAGTGCAGATATTATTTACAGGTGGAGCGTACTATAGAGCCGAGGCTGCACCGGATCCTCCACGAGTGCAGATATTATCTACAGGTGCAGCGTAATATAGAGCAGAGGCAGCACCGGATCCTCCACGAGTGCAGATATTATCTACAGGCGCAGAGTAATAGAGAGCCGAGACTGAACCGGATCCTCCACGAGTGCAGATATTATCTACAGGCGCAGAGTAATATAGAGCCGAGACTGCACCGGATTCTCCACGAGTGCAGCGTAATATAGAGCAGAGACTGCACCGGATTCTCCACGAGTGCAGATATTATCTACAGGTGCAGCGTAATATAGAGCAGAGACTGCACCGGATCCTCCACGAGTGCAGATATTATCTACAGTTGCAGCGTAATATAGAGCAGAGACTGCACCGGATCCTCCACGAGTGCAGATATTATCTACAGGCGCAGAGTAATATAGAGCCGAGACTGCACCGGATCCTCCACGAGTGCAGCGTAATATAGAGCAGAGACTGCACCGGATCCTCCACGAGTGCAGATATTATCTACAGTTGCAGCGTAATATAGAGCAGAGACTGCACCGGATCCTCCACGAGTGCAGATATTATCTACAGTTGCAGCGTAATATAGAGCCGAAACTGCACCGGATCCTCCGCGAATGCAGCGTAATATAGAGCCGAGACTGCACCGGATCCTCCGCGAGTGCAGCGTAATATAGAGCCGAGACTGCACCGGATCCTCCACCAGTGCAGCGTAATATAGAGCCGAGACTGAACCGGATCCTCCGCGAGCGCAGATATCATCTACAGGTGCAGCGTAATATAGAGCCGAGACTGCACCGGATCCTCCGCTAGTGCAGAGTAATATAGAGCAGAGACTGCAACGGATCCTCCGCGAGCGCAGATATTATCTACAGGTGCAGCGTAATATAGAGCCGAGACTGCACCGGATCCTCCGCGAGCGCAGCGTAATATAGAGCAGAGACTGCACCGGATCCTCCACGAGTGCAGATATCATCTACAGGTGCAGCGTAATATAGTGCCGAGACTGCACCGGATCCTCCGCGAGTGCAGAGTAATATAGAGCCGAGACTGCACCAGATCCTCCACGAGTGCAGATATAATCTACAGGTGCAGCGTAATATAGAGCAGAGACTGCACCGGATCCTCCGCGAGCGCAGATATTATCTACAGGTGCAGCGTAATATAGAGTCGAGACTGCACCGGATCCTCGGCAAGCGCAGCGTAATATAGAGCAGAGACTGCACCGGATCCTCCACGAGTGTAGATATCATCTACAGGTGCAGCGTAATATAGTGCCGAGACTGCACCGGATCCTCCGCGAGTGCAAATATTATCTACAGGAGCAGAGTAATATAGAGCCGAGGCTGCACCGGATCCTCCACGAGTGCAGATATTATTTACAGGTGGAGCGTACTATAGAGCCGAGGCTGCACCGGATCCTCCACGAGTGCAGATATTATCTACAGGTGCAGCGTAATATAGAGCAGAGGCTGCACCGGATCCTCCACAAGTGCAGATATTATCTACAGGTGCAGAGTAATATAGAGCCGAGGCTGCACCGGATCCTCCACGAGTGCAGATAGTATCTACAGGCGCAGAGTAATAGAGAGCCGAGACTGAACCGGATCCTCCACGAGTGCAGATAGTATCTACAGGCGCAGAGTAATATAGAGCCGAGACTGCACCGGATTCTCCACGAGTGCAGCGTAATAAAGAGCAGAGACTGCACCAGATTCTCCACGAGTGCAGATATCATCTACAGGTGCAGTGTAATATAGAGCCGAGACTTCACCAGATCCTCCACGAGCGCAGATATCATCTACAGGTGCAGCGTAATATAGAGCAGAGACTGCACCGGATCCTCCGCGAGTGCAGATATTATCTACAGGTGCAGCGTAATATAGAGCCGAGACTGAACCGGATCCTCCGCGAGCGCAGATATCATCTACAGGTGCAGCGTAATATAGACCAGAGACTGTACCGGATCCTCCGCGAGTGCAGCGTAATATAGAGCCGAGACTGCACCGGATCCTCCACGAGTGCAGATATTATCTACAGTTGCAGCGTAATATAGAGCAGAGACTGCACCGGATCCTCCACGAGTGCAGATATTATCTACAGTTGCAGCGTAATATAGAGCAGAGACTTCACCGGATCCTCCACGAGTGCAGCGTAATATAGAGCAGAGACTGCACCGGATCCTCCAAGAGTGCAGATATTATCTACAGGTGCAGTATAATATAGAGCAGAGACTGCACCGGATCCTCCACGAGTGCGGGGTAATATAGAGCAGAGACAGCACTGGATCCTCCACGAGTGCAGCGTAATATAGAGTCTAGGCTGCACCGGATCCTCCACGAGTGCAGATATTATCTACAGGCGCAGCGTAATATAGAGCCGAGACTGCACCGGATCCTCAGCGAGTGCAGCGTAATATAGAGCCGAGACTGCACCAGATCCTCCGCGAGCGCAGATATCATCTACAGGTGCAGCGTAATATAGAGCCGAGACTGCACCGGACCCTCCGCGAGCGCAGATATTATCTACAGGTGCAGCGTAATATAGAGCCGAGACTGCAGCAGATCCTCCGTGAGTGCAGATATTATCTACAGGTGCAGAGTAATATAGAGCCGAGGCTGCACCGGATCCTCCGCGAGTGCAGATATTATCTACAGGTGCAGAGTAATATAGAGCCGAGACTGTACCGGATCCTCCGCGAGTGCAGATATTATCTACAGGTGCAGCGTAATATAGAGCCGAGACTGTACCAGATCCTCCGCGAGTGCAGATATTATCTACAGGCGCAGATTTATATAAAGCCGAGACTGCACCGGATCCTCCGCGAGTGCAGATATTATCTACAGGTGCAGCGTAATATAGAGCCGAGACTGCACCGGATCCTCCACGAGTGCAGATATTATCTACAGGTGCAGAGTAATATAGAGCCGAGGCTGCACCGGATCCTCCACGAGTGCAGATATTATCTACAGGTGCAAAGTAATATAGAGCAGAGACTGAACCGGATTCTCCACGAGTGCAGATATTATCTTCAGGTGCAGCGTAATATAGAGCAGAGACTGCACCGGATCCTCGAGTGCAGATATCATCTACAGGTGCAGAGTAATATAGAGCAGAGACTGCACCGGATCCTCCACGAGTGCAGATATCATCTACAGGTGCAGCGTAATATAGAGCCGAGACTGTACCGGATCCTCCACGAGTGCAGATATCATCTACAGGTGCAGCGTAATATAGAGCAGAGACTGCAACGGATCCTCCACGAGTGCAGATATCATCTACAGTTGCAGCGTAATATAGAGCAGAGACTGCACCGGATCCTCCACGAGTGCAGAGTAATATAGAGCAGAGACTGCACCGGATCCTCCACGAGTGCAGATATTATCTACAGTTGCAGCATAATATAGAGCAGAGACTGCACCGGATCCTCCACGAGTGCAGGGTAATATAGAGCAGAGACTGCACCGGATCCTCCACGGGTGCAGCGTAATATAGGGCCGAGGCTGCACTGGATCCTCCACGAGTGCAGATATTATCTACAGGCGCAGCGTAATATAGAGCCGAGACTGCACCGGATCCTCAGCGAGTGCAGCGTAATATAGAGCCGAGACTGCACCAGATCCTCCGCGAGCGCAGATATCATCTACAGGTGCAGCTTAATATAGACCCGAGACTGCACCGGATCCTCCACGAGTGCAGATATTATCTACAGGTGCAGCGTAATATAGAGCCGAGACTGAACCGGACCCTCCGCGAGCGCAGATATAATCTACAGGTGCAGCGTAATATAGAGCCAAGACTGTACCGGATCCTCAGCGAGTGCAGCTTAATATAGAGCCGAGACTGCACCGGATCCTCCACGAGTGCAGATATTATCTACAGGTGCAGCGTAATATAGAGCAGAGACTGCACCGGATCCTCCGCGAGTGCAGATATTATCTACAGGTGCAGCCTAATATAGAGCTGAGTCTGCACCGGGTCCTCAGTGAGTGCAGCGTAATATAGAGCCGAGACTGCACCGGATCCTCGAGTGCAGATATCATCTACAGGTGCAGCGTAATATAGAGCCGAGACTGCACCAGACCCTCCGCGAGCGCAGATATCATCTACAGGTGAAGCTTAATATAGAGCCGAGACTGCACCGGATCCTCCGCGAGCGCAGATATCATCTACAGGTGCAGCGTAATATAGAGCCGAGACTGTACCGGATCCTCCTCGAGCACAAATATCATCTACAGGTGCAGCGTAATATAGAGCCGAGACTGCATCGGATCCTCCGCGAGTGCAGATATCATCTACAGGTGCAGCGTAATATAGAGCCGAGACTGCACCGGATCCTCCACGAGTGCAGATATTATCTACAGTTGCAGCGTAATATAGAGCAGAGACTGCACCGGATCCTCCACGAGTGCAGATATTATCTACAGTTGTAGCGTAATATAGAGCAGAGACTTCACCGGATCCTCCACGAGTGCAGCGTAATATAGAGCAGAGACTGCACCGGATCCTCCACGAGTGCAGATATTAATCTACAGGTGCAGCATAATATAGAGCAGAGACTGCACCGGATTCTCCACGAGTGCAGCGTAATATAGAGCCGAGGCTGCACCGGATCCTCCACGAGTGCAGATATTATCTACAGGCGCAGCGTAATATAGAGCAGAGACTGCACCGGATCCTCAGCGACTGCAGCGTAATATAGAGCCGAGACTGCACCAGATCCTCCGCGAGCGCAGATATCATCTACAGGTGCAGCGTAATATAGAGCCGAGACTGCACCGGACCCTCCGCGAGCGCAGATATCATCTACAGGTGCAGCGTAATATAGAGCCGAGACTGTACCGGATCCTCCGCGAGTGCAGCGTAATATAGAGCAGAGACTGCACCGGATCCTCCACGAGTGCAGATATCATCTACAGGTGCAGCGTAATATAGAGCCGAGACTGCACCGGATCCTCCACGAGTACAGATATTATCTACAGGTGCAGTGTAATATAGAGCCGAGACTTCACCAGATCCTCCACGAGCGCAGATATCATCTACAGGTGCAGCGTAATATAGAGCCGAGACTGCACCGGATCCTCCACGAGTGCAGCGTAATATAGAGCAGAGACTGCACCGGATCCTCCACGAGTGCAGATATCATCTACAGCTGCAGCTTAATATAGTGCCGAGACTGCACCGGATCCTCCGCGAGTGCAGATATTATCTACAGGTGCAGCGTAATATAGAGCCGAGACTGTACCGGATCCTCCGCGAGTGCAGCGTAATATAGAGCCGAGACTGCACCGGATCCTCCGCGAGTGCAGCGTAATATAGAGCCGAGACTGCACCGGACCCTCCGCGAGCGCAGATATCATCTACAGGTGCAGCGTAATATAGAGCCGAGACTGCACCGGATCCTCCGCGAGTGTAGATATCATCTACAGGTGCAGCGTAATATAGAGGCGAGACTGCACCGGATCCTCCGCGAGTGCAGCGTAATATAGAGCCGAGACTTCACCAGATCCTCCGCGAGTGCAGATATCATCTACAGGTGCAGCGTAATATAGAGCAGAGACTGCACCGGATCCTCCACGAGTGCAGATATCTACAGGTGCAGAGTAATATAGAGCAGAGACTGCACCGGATCCTCCACGATTGCAGCGTAATATAGAGCCGAGGCTGCACCGGATCCTCCACGAGTGCATATATTATCTACAGGTGCAGCGTAATATAGAGCCGAGGCTGCACAGGATCCTCCACGAGTGCAGATATTATCTACAGGTGCAGCGTAATATAGAGCCGAGACTGCACCAGATCCTCCGCGAGCGCAGATATCATCTACAGGTGCAGCGTAATATAGAGCCGAGACTGCACCGGACCCTCCGCGAGCGCAGATATCATCTACAGGTGCAGCTTAATATAGAGCCGAGACTGCACCGGATCCTCCACGAGTACAGATATTATCTACAGGTGCAGCGTAATATAGAGCCGAGACTGAACCGGATCCTCCGCGAGCGCAGATATCATCTACAGGTGCAGCGTAATATAGAGCCGAGACTGTACTGGATCCTCCGCGAGTGCAGCGTAATATAGAGCAGAGACTGCACCGGATCCTCCACGAGTGCAGATATCATTTACAGGTGCAGATTAATATAGAGCCGAGAGTGCACCGAATCCTCCACGAGTGCAGATATTATCTAAAGGTGCAGTGTAATATAGAGTCGAGACTTCACCAGATCCTCCACGAGCGCAGATATCATCTACAGGTGCAGCGTAATATAGAGCAGAGACTGCACCGGATCCTCCGCGAGTGCAGATATTATCTACAGGTGCAGCGTAATATAGAGCCGAGACTGAACCGGATTCTCCGCGAGCGCAGATATCATCTACAGGTGCAGCGTAATATAGAGCCGAGACTGTAGCGGATCCTCCGCGAGTGCAGATATCATCTACAGGTGCAGCTTAATATAGAGCCAAGACTGCACCGGATCCTCCACGAGTGCAGATATCATCTACAGGTGCAGCGTAATATAGAGCAGAGACTGCACCGGATCCTCCGCGAGTGCAGATATTATCTACAGGTGCAGCGTAATATAGAGCCGAGACTGAACCGGATCCTCCGAGTGCGCAGATATCATCTACAGGTGCAGCGTAATATAGAGCCGAGACTGCACCGGATCCTCCACGAGTGCAGATATTATCTACAGTTGCAGCGTAATATAGAGCAGAGACTGCACCGGATCCTCCACGAGTGCAGATATTATCTACAGTTGCAGCGTAATATAGAGCAGAGACTTCACCGGATCCTCCACGAGTGCAGCGTAATATAGAGCAGAGACTGCAACGGATCCTCCACGAGTGCAGATATTATCTACAGGTGCAGTATAATACAGAGCAGAGACTGCACCGGATCCTCCACGAGTGCGGGGTAATATAGAGCAGAAACAGCACCGGATCCTCCACGAGTGCAGCGTAATATAGAGCCGAGGCTGCACCGGATCCTCCACGAGTGCAGATATTATCTACAGGCGCAGCGTAATATAGAGCCGAGACTGCACCGGATCCTCAGCGAGTGCAGCGTAATATAGAGCCGAGACTGCACCAGATCCTCCGCGAGCGCAGATATCATCTACAGGTGCAGCGTAATATAGAGCCGAGACTGCACCGGACCCTCCGCGAGCGCAGATATCATCTACAGGTGCAGCTTAATATAGAGCCGAGACTGCACCGGATCCTCCACGAGTGCAGATATTATCTACAGGTGCAGCGTAATTTAGAGCCGAGACTGAACCGGATCCTCCGCGAGCGCAGATATCATCTACAGGTGCAGCGTAATATAGAGCCGAGACTGTACCGGATCCTCCGCGAGTGCAGCGTAATATAGAGCAGAGACTGCACCGGATCCTCCACGAGTGCAGATATCATCTACAGGTGCAACTTAACATAGAGCCGAGACTGCACCGGATCCTCCGCGAGTGCAGATATTATCTACAGGTGCAGCGTAATATAGAGCCGAGACTGAACCGGATCCTCCGCGAGTGCAGATATTATCTACAGGTGCAGCGTAATATAGAGCCGAGACTGAACCGGATCCTCCGCGACCGCAGATATTATGTACAGGTGCAGCGTAATATAGAGCCGAGACTGTACCGGATCCTCCGCGAGTGCAGCGTAATATAGAGCAGAGACTGCACCGGATCCTCCACGAGCGCAGATATTATCTACAGGTGCAGCTTAATATAGAGCCAAGACTGCACCGGATCCTCCACGAGTGCAGATATTATATACAGGTGCAGCGTAATATAGAGCAAAGACTGCACCGGATCCTCCGCGAGTGCAGATATTATCTACAGGTGCAGCGTAATATAGAGCAGAGACTTCACCGGATCCTCCACGAGTGAAGCGTAATATAGAGCAGAGACTGCACCGGATCCTCCACGAGTGCAGATATTATCTACAGGTGCAGTATAATATAGAGCAGAGACTGCACCGGATCCTCCACGAGTGCGGGGTAATATAGAGCAGAGACAGCACCGGATCCTCCACGAGTGTAGCGTAATATAGAGCCGAGACTGCACCAGATCCTCCGCGAGCGCAGATATCATCTACAGGTGCAGCGTAATATAGAGCCGAGACTGCACCGGACCCTCTGCGAGCGTAGATATCATCTACAGGTGCAGCTTAATATAGAGCCGAGACTGCACCGGATCCTCCACGAGTGCAGATATTATCTACAGGTGCAGCGTAATATAAAGCCGAGACTGAACCGGATCCTCCGCGAGCGCAGATATCATCTACAGGTGCAGCGTAATATAGAGCCGAGACTGTACCGGATCCTCCGCGAGTGCAGCGTAATATAGAGCAGAGACTGCACCGGATCCTCCACGAGTGCAGATATCATTTACAGGTGCAGCTTAATATAGAGCCGAGAGTGCACCGGATCCTCCACGAGTGCAGATATTATCTACAGGTGCAGTGTAATATAGAGCCGAGACTTCACCAGATCCTCCACGAGTGCAGCGTAATATAGAGCAGAGACTGCACCGGATCCTCCACGAGTGCAGATATTATCTACAGTTGCAGCGTAATATAGAGCAGAGACTGCACCGGATCCTCCACGAGTGCAGATATTATCTACAGGCGCAGAGTAATATAGAGCCGAGACTGCACCGGATCCTCCACGAGTGCAGCGTAATATAGAGCAGAGACTGCACCGGATCCTCCACGAGTGCAGATATTATCTACAGTTGCAGCGTAATATAGAGCAGAGACTGCACCGGATCCTCCACGAGTGCAGATATTATCTACAGTTGCAGCGTAATATAGAGCCGAAACTGCACCGGATCCTCCGCGAATGCAGCGTAATATAGAGCCGAGACTGCACCGGATCCTCCGCGAGTGCAGCGTAATATAGAGCCGAGACTGCACCGGATCCTCCACCAGTGCAGCGTAATATAGAGCCGAGACTGAACCGGATCCTCCGCGAGCGCAGATATCATCTACAGGTGCAGCGTAATATAGAGCCGAGACTGCACCGGATCCTCCGCTAGTGCAGAGTAATATAGAGCAGAGACTGCAACGGATCCTCCGCGAGCGCAGATATTATCTACAGGTGCAGCGTAATATAGAGCCGAGACTGCACCGGATCCTCCGCGAGCGCAGCGTAATATAGAGCAGAGACTGCACCGGATCCTCCACGAGTGCAGATATCATCTACAGGTGCAGCGTAATATAGTGCCGAGACTGCACCGGATCCTCCGCGAGTGCAGAGTAATATAGAGCCGAGACTGCACCAGATCCTCCACGAGTGCAGATATAATCTACAGGTGCAGCGTAATATAGAGCAGAGACTGCACCGGATCCTCCGCGAGCGCAGATATTATCTACAGGTGCAGCGCAATATAGAGCCGAGACTGCACCGGATCCTCGGCAAGCGCAGCGTAATATAGAGCAGAGACTGCACCGGATCCTCCACGAGTGCAGATATTATCTACAGGTGCAGAGTAATATAGAGCCGAGGCTGCACCGGATCCTCCACGAGTGTAGATATCATCTACAGGTGCAGCGTAATATAGTGCCGAGACTGCACCGGATCCTCCGCGAGTGCAAATATTATCTACAGGAGCAGAGTAATATAGAGCCGAGGCTGCACCGGATCCTCCACGAGTGCAGATATTATCTACAGGTGGAGCGTACTATAGAGCCGAGGCTGCACCGAATCCTCCACGAGTGCAGATATTATCTACAGGTGCAGCGTAATATAGAGCAGAGGCTGCACCGGATCCTCCACGAGTGCAGATATTATCTACAGGTGCAGAGTAATATAGAGCCGAGGCTGCACCGGATCCTCCACGAGTGCAGATATTATCTACAGGCGCAGAGTAATAGAGAGCCGAGACTGAACCGGATCCTCCACGAGTGCAGATATTATCTACAGGCGCAGAGTAATATAGAGCCGAGACTGCACCGGATTCTCCACGAGTGCAGCGTAATAAAGAGCAGAGACTGCACCGGATTCTCCACGAGTGCAGATATCATCTACAGGTGCAGTGTAATATAGAGCCGAGACTTCACCAGATCCTCCACGAGCGCAGATATCATCTACAGGTGCAGCGTAATATAGAGCAGAGACTGCACCGGATCCTCCGCGAGTGCAGATATTATCTACAGGTGCAGCGTAATATAGAGCCGAGACTGAACCGGATCCTCCGCGAGCGCAGATATCATCTACAGGTGCAGCGTAATATAGAGCAGAGACTGTACCGGATCCTCCGCGAGTGCAGCGTAATATAGAGCCGAGACTGCACCGGATCCTCCACGAGTGCAGATATTATCTACAGTTGCAGCGTAATATAGAGCAGAGACTGCACCGGATCCTCCACGAGTGCAGATATTATCTACAGTTGCAGCGTAATATAGAGCAGAGACTGCACCGGATCCTCCACGAGTGCAGATATTATCTACAGTTGCAGCGTAATATAGAGCAGAGACTTCACCGGATCCTCCACGAGTGCAGCGTAATATAGAGCAGAGACTGCACCGGATCCTCCAAGAGTGCAGATATTATCTACAGGTGCAGTATAATATAGAGCAGAGACTGCACCGGATCCTCCACGAGTGCGGGGTAATATAGAGCAGAGACAGCACTGGATCCTCCACGAGTGCAGCGTAATATAGAGTCTAGGCTGCACCGGATCCTCCACGAGTGCAGATATTATCTACAGGCGCAGCGTAATATAGAGCCGAGACTGCACCGGATCCTCAGCGAGTGCAGCGTAATATAGAGCCGAGACTGCACCAGATCCTCCGCGAGCGCAGATATCATCTACAGGTGCAGCGTAATATAGAGCCGAGACTGCACCGGACCCTCCGCGAGCGCAGATATTATCTACAGGTGCAGCGTAATATAGAGCCGAGAGTGCAGCAGATCCTCCGTGAGTGCAGATATTATCTACAGGTGCAGAGTAATATAGAGCCGAGGCTGCACCGGATCCTCCGCGAGTGCAGATATTATCTACAGGTGCAGAGTAATATAGAGCCGAGACTGTACCGGATCCTCCGCGAGTGCAGATATTATCTACAGGTGCAGCGTAATAAAGAGCCGAGACTGTACCAGATCCTCCGCGAGTGCAGATATTATCTACAGGCGCAGATTTATATAAAGCCGAGACTGCACCGGATCCTCCGCGAGTGCAGATATTATCTACAGGTGCAGCGTAATATAGAGCCGAGACTGCACCGGATCCTCCACGAGTGCAGATATTATCTACAGGTGCAGAGTAATATAGAGCCGAGGCTGCACCGGATCCTCCACGAGTGCAGATATTATCTACAGGTGCAAAGTAATATAGAGCAGAGACTGAACCGGATTCTCCACGAGTGCAGCGTAATATAGAGCAGAGACTGCACCGGATTCTCCACGAGTGCAGATATTATCTTCAGGTGCAGCGTAATATAGAGCAGAGACTGCACCGGATCCTCGAGTGCAGATATCATCTACAGGTGCAGAGTAATATAGAGCAGAGACTGCACCGGATCCTCCACGAGTGCAGATATCATCTACAGGTGCAGCGTAATATAGAGCCGAGACTGTACCGGATCCTCCACGAGTGCAGATATCATCTACAGGTGCAGCGTAATATAGAGCAGAGACTGCAACGGATCCTCCACGAGTGCAGATATCATCTACAGTTGCAGCGTAATATAGAGCAGAGACTGCACCGGATCCTCCACGAGTGCAGAGTAATATAGAGCAGAGACTGCACCGGATCCTCCACGAGTGCAGATATTATCTACAGTTGCAGCATAATATAGAGCAGAGACTGCACCGGATCCTCCACGAGTGCAGGGTAATATAGAGCAGAGACTGCACCGGATCCTCCACGGGTGCAGCGTAATATAGGGCCGAGGCTGCACTGGATCCTCCACGAGTGCAGATATTATCTACAGGCGCAGCGTAATATAGAGCCGAGACTGCACCGGATCCTCAGCGAGTGCAGCGTAATATAGAGCCGAGACTGCACCAGATCCTCCGCGAGCGCAGATATCATCTACAGGTGCAGCTTAATATAGACCCGAGACCGCACCGGATCCTCCACGAGTGCAGATATTATCTACAGGTGCAGCGTAATATAGAGCCGAGACTGAACCGGACCCTCCGCGAGCGCAGATATAATCTACAGGTGCAGCGTAATATAGAGCCAAGACTGTACCGGATCCTCAGCGAGTGCAGCTTAATATAGAGCCGAGACTGCACCGGATCCTCCACGAGTGCAGATATTATCTACAGGTGCAGCGTAATATAGAGCAGAGACTGCACCGGATCCTCCGCGAGTGCAGATATTATCTACAGGTGCAGCCTAATATAGAGCTGAGTCTGCACCGGGTCCTCAGTGAGTGCAGCGTAATATAGAGCCGAGACTGCACCGGATCCTCGAGTGCAGATATCATCTACAGGTGCAGCGTAATATAGAGCCGAGACTGCACCAGACCCTCCGCGAGCGCAGATATCATCTACAGGTGAAGCTTAATATAGAGCCGAGACTGCACCGGATCCTCCGCGAGCGCAGATATCATCTACAGGTGCAGCGTAATATAGAGCCGAGACTGTACCGGATCCTCCTCGAGCACAAATATCATCTACAGGTGCAGCGTAATATAGAGCCGAGACTGCATCGGATCCTCCGCGAGTGCAGATATCATCTACAGGTGCAGCGTAATATAGAGCCGAGACTGCACCGGATCCTCCACGAGTGCAGATATTATCTACAGTTGCAGCGTAATATAGAGCAGAGACTGCACCGGATCCTCCACGAGTGCAGATATCATCTACAGGTGCAGCGTAATATAGAGCCGAGACTGTACCGGATCCTCCACGAGTGCAGATATCATCTACAGGTGCAGCGTAATATAGAGCAGAGACTGCAACGGATCCTCCACGAGTGCAGATATCATCTACAGTTGTAGCGTAATATAGAGCAGAGACTGCACCGGATCCTCCACGAGTGCAGCGTAATATAGAGCAGAGACTGCACCGGATCCTCCACGAGTGCAGATATTATCTACAGGTGCAGCATAATATAGAGCAGAGACTGCACCGGATTCTCCACGAGTGCAGCGTAATATAGAGCCGAGGCTGCACCGGATCCTCCACGAGTGCAGATATTATCTACAGGCGCAGCGTAATATAGAGCAGAGACTGCACCGGATCCTCAGCGACTGCAGCGTAATATAGAGCCGAGACTGCACCAGATCCTCCGCGAGCGCAGATATCATCTACAGGTGCAGCGTAATATAGAGCCGAGACTGCACCGGACCCTCCGCGAGCGCAGATATCATCTACAGGTGCAGCTTAATATAGAGCAGAGACTGCACCGGATCCTCCGCGAGCGCAGATATCATCTACAGGTGCAGCGTAATATAGAGCCGAGACTGTACCGGATCCTCCGCGAGTGCAGCGTAATATAGAGCAGAGACTGCACCGGATCCTCCACGAGTGCAGATATCATCTACAGGTGCAGCGTAATATAGAGCCGAGACTGCACCGGATCCTCCACGAGTACAGATATTATCTACAGGTGCAGTGTAATATAGAGCCGAGACTTCACCAGATCCTCCACGAGCGCAGATATCATCTACAGGTGCAGCGTAATATAGAACCGAGACTGCACCGGATCCTCCACGAGTGCAGCGTAATATAGAGCAGAGACTGCACCGGATCCTCCACGAGTGCAGATATCATCTACAGCTGCAGCTTAATATAGTGCCGAGACTGCACCGGATCCTCCGCGAGTGCAGATATTATCTACAGGTGCAGCGTAATATAGAGCCGAGACTGAACCGGATCCTCCACGAGCGCAGATATCATCTACAAGTGCAGCGTAATATAGAGCGGAGACTGAACCGGATCCTCCGCGAGCGCAGATATTATCTACAGGTGCAGCGTAATATAGAGCCGAGACTGTACCGGATCCTCCGCGAGTGCAGCGTAATATAGAGCCGAGACTGCAACGGACCCTCCGCGAGCGCAGATATCATCTACAGGTGCAGCGTAATATAGAGCCGAGACTGCACCGGATCCTCCGCGAGTGTAGATATCATCTACAGGTGCAGCGTAATATAGAGGCGAGACTGCACCGGATCCTCCGCGAGTGCAGCGTAATATAGAGCCGAGACTTCACCAGATCCTCCGCGAGTGCAGATATCATCTACAGGTGCAGCGTAATATAGAGCAGAGACTGCACCGGATCCTCCACGAGTGCAGATATCTACAGGTGCAGAGTAATATAGAGCAGAGACTGCACCGGATCCTCCACGATTGCAGCGTAATATAGAGCCGAGGCTGCACCGGATCCTCCACGAGTGCATATATTATCTACAGGTGCAGCGTAATATACAGCCGAGGCTGCACAGGATCCTCCACGAGTGCAGATATTATCTACAGGTGCAGCGTAATATAGAGCCGAGACTGCACCAGATCCTCCGCGAGCGCAGATATCATCTACAGGTGCAGCGTAATATAGAGCCGAGACTGCACCGGACCCTCCGCGAGCGCAGATATCATCTACAGGTGCAGCTTAATATAGAGCCGAGACTGCACCGGATCCTCCACGAGTACAGATATTATCTACAGGTGCAGCGTAATATAGAGCCGAGACTGAACCGGATCCTCCGCGAGCGCAGATATCATCTACAGGTGCAGCGTAATATAGAGCCGAGACTGTACTGGATCCTCCGCGAGTGCAGCGTAATATAGAGCAGAGACTGCACCGGATCCTCCACGAGTGCAGATATCATTTACAGGTGCAGCTTAATATAGAGCCGAGAGTGCACCGAATCCTCCACGAGTGCAGATATTATCTACAGGTGCAGTGTAATATAGAGTCGAGACTTCACTAGATCCTCCACGAGCGCAGATATCATCTACAGGTGCAGCGTAATATAGAGCAGAGACTGCACCGGATCCTCCGCGAGTGCAGATATTATCTACAGGTGCAGCGTAATATAGAGCCGAGACTGAACCGGATTCTCCGCGAGCGCAGATATCATCTACAGGTGCAGCGTAATATAGAGCCGAGACTGTAGCGGATCCTCCGCGAGTGCAGATATCATCTACAGGTGCAGCTTAATATAGAGCCAAGACTGCACCGGATCCTCCACGAGTGCAGATATCATCTACAGGTGCAGCGTAATATAGAGCAGAGACTGCACCGGATCCTCCGCGAGTGCAGATATTATCTACAGGTGCAGCGTAATATAGAGCCGAGACTGAACCGGATCCTCCGAGTGCGCAGATATCATCTACAGGTGCAGCGTAATATAGAGCCGAGACTGCACCGGATCCTCCACGAGTGCAGATATTATCTACAGTTGCAGCGTAATATAGAGCAGAGACTGCACCGGATCCTCCACGAGTGCAGATATTATCTACAGTTGCAGCGTAATATAGAGCAGAGACTTCACCGGATCCTCCACGAGTGCAGTGTAATATAGAGCAGAGACTGCAACGGATCCTCCACGAGTGCAGATATTATCTACAGGTGCAGTATAATACAGAGCAGAGACTGCACCGGATCCTCCACGAGTGCGGGGTAATATAGAGCAGAGACAGCACCGGATCCTCCACGAGTGCAGCGTAATATAGAGCCGAGGCTGCACCGGATCCTCCACGAGTGCAGATATTATCTACAGGCGCAGCGTAATATAGAGCCGAGACTGCACCGGATCCTCAGCGAGTGCAGCGTAATATAGAGCCGAGACTGCACCAGATCCTCCGCGAGCGCAGATATCATTAACAGGTGCAGCTTAATATAGAGTCGAGAGTGCACCGGATCCTCCACGAGTGCAGATATTATCTACAGGTGCAGTGTAATATAGAGCCGAGACTTCACCAGATCCTCCACGAGCGTAGATATCATCTACAGGAGCAGCGTAATATAGAGCAGAGACTGCACCGGATCCTCCGCGAGTGCAGATATTATCTACAAGCGCAGCGTAATATAGAGACGAGACGGCACCGGATCTTCAGCGAGTGCAGCGTAATATAGAGCAGAGACTGCACCGGATCCTCCACGAGTGCAGATATCATCTACAGGTGCAGCGTAATATAGTGCCGAGACTGCACCGGATCCTCCGCGAGTGCAGAGTAATATAGAGCCGAGACTGCACCGGATCCTCCACGAGTGCAGATATTATCTACAGGTGCAGCGTAATATAGAGCCGAGGCTGCACCGGATCCTCCACGAGTGCAGATATTATCTACAGGTGCAGCGTAATATAGAGCCGAGACTGAACCGGATCCTCCACGAGTGCAGATATTATCTACAGGCGCAGAGTAATATAGAGCCGAGGCTGCACCGGATCCTCCACGAGTGCAGATATTATCTACAGGCGCAGAGTAATATAGAGCCGAGACTGCACCGGATCCTCCGCGAGTGCAGATATCATCTACAGGTGCAGCGTAATATAGAGCCGAGACTGAACCGGATCCTCCACGAGTGCAAATATTATCTACATGCGCAGAGTAATATAGAGCCGAAACTGCACCGGATCCTCCACGAATGCAGATATTATCTACAGTTGCAGCGTAATATAGAGCAGAGACTGCACCGGATCCTCCGCGAGTGCAGATATTATCTACAGTTGCAGCGTAATATAGAGCAGAGACTGCACCGGATCCTCCACGAGTGCAGATATTATCTACAGGTGCAGCGTAATATAGACCCGAGACTGCACCGGATCCTCCGCGAGTGCAGCGTAATATAGTGCCGAGACTGCACCGGATCCTCCGCGAGCGCAGATATTATCTAAAGGTGCAGCGTAATATAGAGCCGAGACTGCACCGGATCCTCCGCGAGTGCAGCGTAATATAGAGCAGAGACTGCACCGGATCCTCCACGAGTGCAGATATCATCTACAGGTGCAGCGTAATATAGTGCCGAGACTGCACCGGATCCTCCGCGAGTGCAGAGTAATATAGAGCCGAGACTGCACCAGATCCTCCACGAGTGCAGATATTATCTACAGGTGCAGCGTAATATAGAGCCGAGGCTGCACCGGACCCTCTGCGAGCGCAGATATCATCTACAGGTGCAGCTTAATATAGAGCCGAGACTGCACCGGATCCTCCACGAGTGCAGATATTATCTACAGGTGCAGCGTAATATAAAGCCGAGACTGAACCGGATCCTCCGCGAGCGCAGATATCATCTACAGGTGCAGCGTAATATAGAGCCGAGACTGTACCGGATCCTCCGCGAGTGCAGCGTAATATAGAGCAGAGACTGCACCGGATCCTCCACGAGTGCAGATATCATTTACAGGTGCAGCTTAATATAGAGCCGAGAGTGCACCGGATCCTCCACGAGTGCAGATATTATCTACAGGTGCAGTGTAATATAGAGCCGAGACTTCACCAGATCCTCCACGAGCGTAGATATCATCTACAGGAGCAGCGTAATATAGAGCAGAGACTGCACCGGATCCTCCGCGAGTGCAGATATTATCTACAAGCGCAGCGTAATATAGAGACGAGACGGCACCGGATTTTCAGCGAGTGCAGCGTAATATAGAGCAGAGACTGCACCGGATCCTCCACGAGTGCAGATATCATCTACAGGTGCAGCGTAATATAGTGCCGAGACTGCACCGGATCCTCCGCGAGTGCAGAGTAATATAGAGCCGAGACTGCACCGGATCCTCCACGAGTGCAGATATTATCTACAGGTGCAGCGTAATATAGAGCCGAGGCTGCACCGGATCCTCCACGAGTGCAGATATTATCTACAGGTGCAGCGTAATATAGAGCCGAGACTGAACCGGATCCTCCACGAGTGCAGATATTATCTACAGGCGCAGAGTAATATAGAGCCGAGGCTGCACCGGATCCTCCACGAGTGCAGATATTATCTACAGGCGCAGAGTAATATAGAGCCGAGACTGCACCGGATCCTCCGCGAGTGCAGATATCATCTACAGGTGCAGCGTAATATAGAGCCGAGACTGAACCGGATCCTCCACGAGTGCAGATATTATCTACAGGTGCAGCGTAATATAGACCCGAGACTGCACCGGATCCTCCGCGAGTGCAGCGTAATATAGTGCCGAGACTGCACCGGATCCTCCGCGAGCGCAGATATTATCTAAAGGTGCAGCGTAATATAGAGCCGAGACTGCACCGGATACTCCGCGAGTGCAGCGTAATATAGAGCAGAGACTGCACCGGATCCTCCACGAGTGCAGATATCATCTACAGGTGCAGCGTAATATAGTGCCGAGACTGCACCGGATCCTCCGCGAGTGCAGAGTAATATAGAGCCGAGACTGCACCAGATCCTCCACGAGTGCAGATATTATCTACAGGTGCAGCGTAATATAGAGCCGAGGCTGCACCGGATCCTCCACGAGTGCAGATATTATCTACAGGTGCAGCGTAATATAGAGCCGAGGCTGCACCGGATCCTCCACGAGTGCAGATATTATCTACAGGTGCAGCGTAATATAGAGCCGAGGCTGCACCGGATCCTCCACGAGTGCAGATATTATCTACAGGTGCAGCGTAATATAGAGCCGAGGCTGCACCGGATCCTCCACGAGTGCAGATATTATCTACAGGTGCAGCGTAATATAGAGCCGAGACTGCACCAGATTCTCCGCGAGTGCAGATATTATCTACAGGTGCAGCGTAATATAGAGCCGAGACTGAACCGGATCCTCCACGAGTGCAGCGTAATACAGAGCAGAGACTGCACCGGATCCTCCACGAGTGCAGATATTATCTACAGGTGCAGCGTAATATAGAGCAGAGACAGCACCGGATCCTCCACGAGTGCAGCGTAATACAGAGCAGAGACTGCACCGGATCCTCCACGAGTGCAGATATTATCTACAGGTGCAGCGTAATATAGAGCAGAGACTGCACCGGATCCTCCACGAGTACAGCGTAATACAGAGCAGAGACTGCACCGGATCCACCACGAGTGCAGATATTATCTACAGGTGCAGCATAATATAGAGCAGAGAATGCACCGGATCCTCCACGAGTGCAGATATTATCTACAGGTGCAGCCTAATATAGAGCCGAGACTGCACCGGATCCTCCGCGAGTGCAGCGTAATATAGAGCAGAGACTGCACCGGATCCTCCGCGAGTGCAGCGTAATATAGAGCCGAGACTGCACCGGATCCTCCACGAGTGCAGATATTAGCTACAGGTGAAGCATAATATAGAGCCGAGACTGCACCGGATCCTCCACGAGTGCAGATATTATCTACAGGTGCAGCGTAATATAGAGCCGAGACTGAACCGGACCCTCCGCGAGCGCAGATATAATCTACAGGTGCAGCGTAATATAGAGCCAAGACTGTACCGGATCCTCAGCGAGTGCAGCTTAATATAGAGCCGAGACTGCACCGGATCCTCCACGAGTGCAGATATTATCTACAGGTGCAGCGTAATATAGAGCAGAGACTGCACCGGATCCTCCGCGAGTGCAGATATTATCTACAGGTGCAGCCTAATATAGAGCTGAGTCTGCACCGGGTCCTCAGTGAGTGCAGCGTAATATAGAGCCGAGACTGCACCGGATCCTCGAGTGCAGATATCATCTACAGGTGCAGCGTAATATAGAGCCGAGACTGCACCAGACCCTCCGCGAGCGCAGATATCATCTACAGGTGAAGCTTAATATAGAGCCGAGACTGCACCGGATCCTCCGCGAGCGCAGATATCATCTACAGGTGCAGCGTAATATAGAGCCGAGACTGTACCGGATCCTCCTCGAGCACAAATATCATCTACAGGTGCAGCGTAATATAGAGCCGAGACTGCATCGGATCCTCCGCGAGTGCAGATATCATCTACAGGTGCAGCGTAATATAGAGCCGAGACTGCACCGGATCCTCCACGAGTGCAGATATTATCTACAGTTGCAGCGTAATATAGAGCAGAGACTGCACCGGATCCTCCACGAGTGCAGATATCATCTACAGGTGCAGCGTAATATAGAGCCGAGACTGTACCGGATCCTCCACGAGTGCAGATATCATCTACAGGTGCAGCGTAATATAGAGCAGAGACTGCAACGGATCCTCCACGAGTGCAGATATCATCTACAGTTGTAGCGTAATATAGAGCAGAGACTGCACCGGATCCTCCACGAGTGCAGCGTAATATAGAGCAGAGACTGCACCGGATCCTCCACGAGTGCAGATATTATCTACAGGTGCAGCATAATATAGAGCAGAGACTGCACCGGATTCTCCACGAGTGCAGCGTAATATAGAGCCGAGGCTGCACCGGATCCTCCACGAGTGCAGATATTATCTACAGGCGCAGCGTAATATAGAGCAGAGACTGCACCGGATCCTCAGCGACTGCAGCGTAATATAGAGCCGAGACTGCACCAGATCCTCCGCGAGCGCAGATATCATCTACAGGTGCAGCGTAATATAGAGCCGAGACTGCACCGGACCCTCCGCGAGCGCAGATATCATCTACAGGTGCAGCTTAATATAGAGCAGAGACTGCACCGGATCCTCCGCGAGCGCAGATATCATCTACAGGTGCAGCGTAATATAGAGCCGAGACTGTACCGGATCCTCCGCGAGTGCAGCGTAATATAGAGCAGAGACTGCACCGGATCCTCCACGAGTGCAGATATCATCTACAGGTGCAGCGTAATATAGAGCCGAGACTGCACCGGATCCTCCACGAGTACAGATATTATCTACAGGTGCAGTGTAATATAGAGCCGAGACTTCACCAGATCCTCCACGAGCGCAGATATCATCTACAGGTGCAGCGTAATATAGAACCGAGACTGCACCGGATCCTCCACGAGTGCAGCGTAATATAGAGCAGAGACTGCACCGGATCCTCCACGAGTGCAGATATCATCTACAGCTGCAGCTTAATATAGTGCCGAGACTGCACCGGATCCTCCGCGAGTGCAGATATTATCTACAGGTGCAGCGTAATATAGAGCCGAGACTGAACCGGAGCCTCCACGAGCGCAGATATCATCTACAAGTGCAGCGTAATATAGAGCGGAGACTGAACCGGATCCTCCGCGAGCGCAGATATTATCTACAGGTGCAGCGTAATATAGAGCCGAGACTGTACCGGATCCTCCGCGAGTGCAGCGTAATATAGAGCCGAGACTGCAACGGACCCTCCGCGAGCGCAGATATCATCTACAGGTGCAGCGTAATATAGAGCCGAGACTGCACCGGATCCTCCGCGAGTGTAGATATCATCTACAGGTGCAGCGTAATATAGAGGCGAGACTGCACCGGATCCTCCGCGAGTGCAGCGTAATATAGAGCCGAGACTTCACCAGATCCTCCGCGAGTGCAGATATCATCTACAGGTGCAGCGTAATATAGAGCAGAGACTGCACCGGATCCTCCACGAGTGCAGATATCTACAGGTGCAGAGTAATATAGAGCAGAGACTGCACCGGATCCTCCACGATTGCAGCGTAATATAGAGCCGAGGCTGCACCGGATCCTCCACGAGTGCATATATTATCTACAGGTGCAGCGTAATATACAGCCGAGGCTGCACAGGATCCTCCACGAGTGCAGATATTATCTACAGGTGCAGCGTAATATAGAGCCGAGACTGCACCAGATCCTCCGCGAGCGCAGATATCATCTACAGGTGCAGCGTAATATAGAGCCGAGACTGCACCGGACCCTCCGCGAGCGCAGATATCATCTACAGGTGCAGCTTAATATAGAGCCGAGACTGCACCGGATCCTCCACGAGTACAGATATTATCTACAGGTGCAGCGTAATATAGAGCCGAGACTGAACCGGATCCTCCGCGAGCGCAGATATCATCTACAGGTGCAGCGTAATATAGAGCCGAGACTGTACTGGATCCTCCGCGAGTGCAGCGTAATATAGAGCAGAGACTGCACCGGATCCTCCACGAGTGCAGATATCATTTACAGGTGCAGCTTAATATAGAGCCGAGAGTGCACCGAATCCTCCACGAGTGCAGATATTATCTACAGGTGCAGTGTAATATAGAGTCGAGACTTCACTAGATCCTCCACGAGCGCAGATATCATCTACAGGTGCAGCGTAATATAGAGCAGAGACTGCACCGGATCCTCCGCGAGTGCAGATATTATCTACAGGTGCAGCGTAATATAGAGCCGAGACTGAACCGGATTCTCCGCGAGCGCAGATATCATCTACAGGTGCAGCGTAATATAGAGCCGAGACTGTAGCGGATCCTCCGCGAGTGCAGATATCATCTACAGGTGCAGCTTAATATAGAGCCAAGACTGCACCGGATCCTCCACGAGTGCAGATATCATCTACAGGTGCAGCGTAATATAGAGCAGAGACTGCACCGGATCCTCCGCGAGTGCAGATATTATCTACAGGTGCAGCGTAATATAGAGCCGAGACTGAACCGGATCCTCCGAGTGCGCAGATATCATCTACAGGTGCAGCGTAATATAGAGCCGAGACTGCACCGGATCCTCCACGAGTGCAGATATTATCTACAGTTGCAGCGTAATATAGAGCAGAGACTGCACCGGATCCTCCACGAGTGCAGATATTATCTACAGTTGCAGCGTAATATAGAGCAGAGACTTCACCGGATCCTCCACGAGTGCAGCGTAATATAGAGCAGAGACTGCAACGGATCCTCCACGAGTGCAGATATTATCTACAGGTGCAGTATAATACAGAGCAGAGACTGCACCGGATCCTCCACGAGTGCGGGGTAATATAGAGCAGAGACAGCACCGGATCCTCCACGAGTGCAGCGTAATATAGAGCCGAGGCTGCACCGGATCCTCCACGAGTGCAGATATTATCTACAGGCGCAGCGTAATATAGAGCCGAGACTGCACCGGATCCTCAGCGAGTGCAGCGTAATATAGAGCCGAGACTGCACCAGATCCTCCGCGAGCGCAGATATCATTAACAGGTGCAGCTTAATATAGAGTCGAGAGTGCACCGGATCCTCCACGAGTGCAGATATTATCTACAGGTGCAGTGTAATATAGAGCCGAGACTTCACCAGATCCTCCACGAGCGTAGATATCATCTACAGGAGCAGCGTAATATAGAGCAGAGACTGCACCGGATCCTCCGCGAGTGCAGATATTATCTACAAGCGCAGCGTAATATAGAGACGAGACGGCACCGGATCTTCAGCGAGTGCAGCGTAATATAGAGCAGAGACTGCACCGGATCCTCCACGAGTGCAGATATCATCTACAGGTGCAGCGTAATATAGTGCCGAGACTGCACCGGATCCTCCGCGAGTGCAGAGTAATATAGAGCCGAGACTGCACCGGATCCTCCACGAGTGCAGATATTATCTACAGGTGCAGCGTAATATAGAGCCGAGGCTGCACCGGATCCTCCACGAGTGCAGATATTATCTACAGGTGCAGCGTAATATAGAGCCGAGACTGAACCGGATCCTCCACGAGTGCAGATATTATCTACAGGCGCAGAGTAATATAGAGCCGAGGCTGCACCGGATCCTCCACGAGTGCAGATATTATCTACAGGCGCAGAGTAATATAGAGCCGAGACTGCACCGGATCCTCCGCGAGTGCAGATATTATCTACAGGTGCAGCGTAATATAGAGCCGAGACTGAACCGGATCCTCCACGAGTGCAAATATTATCTACATGCGCAGAGTAATATAGAGCCGAAACTGCACCGGATCCTCCACGAATGCAGATATTATCTACAGTTGCAGCGTAATATAGAGCAGAGACTGCACCGGATCCTCCGCGAGTGCAGATATTATCTACAGTTGCAGCGTAATATAGAGCAGAGACTGCACCGGATCCTCCACGAGTGCAGATATTATCTACAGGTGCAGCGTAATATAGACCCGAGACTGCACCGGATCCTCCGCGAGTGCAGCGTAATATAGTGCCGAGACTGCACCGGATCCTCCGCGAGCGCAGATATTATCTAAAGGTGCAGCGTAATATAGAGCCGAGACTGCACCGGATCCTCCGCGAGTGCAGCGTAATATAGAGCAGAGACTGCACCGGATCCTCCACGAGTGCAGATATCATCTACAGGTGCAGCGTAATATAGTGCCGAGACTGCACCGGATCCTCCGCGAGTGCAGAGTAATATAGAGCCGAGACTGCACCAGATCCTCCACGAGTGCAGATATTATCTACAGGTGCAGCGTAATATAGAGCCGAGGCTGCACCGGACCCTCTGCGAGCGCAGATATCATCTACAGGTGCAGCTTAATATAGAGCCGAGACTGCACCGGATCCTCCACGAGTGCAGATATTATCTACAGGTGCAGCGTAATATAAAGCCGAGACTGAACCGGATCCTCCGCGAGCGCAGATATCATCTACAGGTGCAGCGTAATATAGAGCCGAGACTGTACCGGATCCTCCGCGAGTGCAGCGTAATATAGAGCAGAGACTGCACCGGATCCTCCACGAGTGCAGATATCATTTACAGGTGCAGCTTAATATAGAGCCGAGAGTGCACCGGATCCTCCACGAGTGCAGATATTATCTACAGGTGCAGTGTAATATAGAGCCGAGACTTCACCAGATCCTCCACGAGCGTAGATATCATCTACAGGAGCAGCGTAATATAGAGCAGAGACTGCACCGGATCCTCCGCGAGTGCAGATATTATCTACAAGCGCAGCGTAATATAGAGACGAGACGGCACCGGATTTTCAGCGAGTGCAGCGTAATATAGAGCAGAGACTGCACCGGATCCTCCACGAGTGCAGATATCATCTACAGGTGCAGCGTAATATAGTGCCGAGACTGCACCGGATCCTCCGCGAGTGCAGAGTAATATAGAGCCGAGACTGCACCGGATCCTCCACGAGTGCAGATATTATCTACAGGTGCAGCGTAATATAGAGCCGAGGCTGCACCGGATCCTCCACGAGTGCAGATATTATCTACAGGTGCAGCGTAATATAGAGCCGAGACTGAACCGGATCCTCCACGAGTGCAGATATTATCTACAGGCGCAGAGTAATATAGAGCCGAGGCTGCACCGGATCCTCCACGAGTGCAGATATTATCTACAGGCGCAGAGTAATATAGAGCCGAGACTGCACCGGATCCTCCGCGAGTGCAGATATCATCTACAGGTGCAGCGTAATATAGAGCCGAGACTGAACCGGATCCTCCACGAGTGCAGATATTATCTACAGGTGCAGCGTAATATAGACCCGAGACTGCACCGGATCCTCCGCGAGTGCAGCGTAATATAGTGCCGAGACTGCACCGGATCCTCCGCGAGCGCAGATATTATCTAAAGGTGCAGCGTAATATAGAGCCGAGACTGCACCGGATCCTCCGCGAGTGCAGCGTAATATAGAGCAGAGACTGCACCGGATCCTCCACGAGTGCAGATATCATCTACAGGTGCAGCGTAATATAGTGCCGAGACTGCACCGGATCCTCCGCGAGTGCAGAGTAATATAGAGCCGAGACTGCACCAGATCCTCCACGAGTGCAGATATTATCTACAGGTGCAGCGTAATATAGAGCCGAGGCTGCACCGGATCCTCCACGAGTGCAGATATTATCTACAGGTGCAGCGTAATATAGAGCCGAGGCTGCACCGGATCCTCCACGAGTGCAGATATTATCTACAGGTGCAGCGTAATATAGAGCCGAGGCTGCACCGGATCCTCCACGAGTGCAGATATTATCTACAGGTGCAGCGTAATATAGAGCCGAGGCTGCACCGGATCCTCCACGAGTGCAGATATTATCTACAGGTGCAGCGTAATATAGAGCCGAGACTGCACCAGATTCTCCGCGAGTGCAGATATTATCTACAGGTGCAGCGTAATATAGAGCCGAGACTGAACCGGATCCTCCACGAGTGCAGCGTAATACAGAGCAGAGACTGCACCGGATCCTCCACGAGTGCAGATATTATCTACAGGTGCAGCGTAATATAGAGCAGAGACAGCACCGGATCCTCCACGAGTGCAGCGTAATACAGAGCAGAGACTGCACCGGATCCTCCACGAGTGCAGATATTATCTACAGGTGCAGCGTAATATAGAGCAGAGACTGCACCGGATCCTCCACGAGTACAGCGTAATACAGAGCAGAGACTGCACCGGATCCACCACGAGTGCAGATATTATCTACAGGTGCAGCATAATATAGAGCAGAGAATGCACCGGATCCTCCACGAGTGCAGATATTACCTACAGGTGCAGCCTAATATAGAGCCGAGACTGCACCGGATCCTCCGCGAGTGCAGCGTAATATAGAGCAGAGACTGCACCGGATCCTCCGCGAGTGCAGCGTAATATAGAGCCGAGACTGCACCGGATCCTCCACGAGTGCAGATATTAGCTACAGGTGAAGCATAATATAGAGCCGAGACTGCACCGGATCCTCCACGAGTGCAGATATTATCTACAGGTGCAGCGTAATATAGAGCCGAGACTGCACCGGATCCTCCACGAGTGCAGATATTATCTACAGGTGCAGCGTAATATAGAGCAGAGACTGCACCGGATCCTCCACGAGTGCAGCGTAATATAGAGCCGAGACTGCACCGGATCCTCCGCGAGTGCAGCGTAATATAGAGCCGAGACTGCACCGGATCCTCCACCCGTGCAGCGTAATATAGAGTCGAGAATGAATCGGATCCTCCGCGAGCGCAGATATCATCTACAGGTGCAGCGTAATATAGAGCCGAGACTGCACCGGATCCTCCGCGAGTGCAGCGCAATATAGAGCAGAGACTGCAAAGGATCCTCCACGAGTGCAGATATAATCTACAGGTGCAGCGTAATATAGAGCAGAGATTGCAAGGGATCCTCCACGAGTGCAGATATCATCTACAGGTGCAGTGTAATATAGTGCCGAGACTGCACCGGATCCTCCGCGAGTGCAGAGTAATATAGAGCTGAGACTGCACCAGATCCTCCACGAGTGCAGATATTATCTGCAGGTGCAGCGTAATATAGAGCCGAGGCTGCACCGGATCCTCCACAAGTGCAGAGTAATATAGAGCCGAGACTGCACCAGATCCTCCACGAGTGCAGATATTATCTACAGGTGCAGCGTAATATAGAGCCGAGACTGCACCAGATCCTCCGCGAGTGCAGATATTATCTACAGGTGCAGCGTAATATAGAGCCGAGGCTGCACCGGATCCTCCACGAGTGCAGATATTATCTACAGGTGCAGCGTAATATAGAGCCGAGGCTGCACCGGATCCTCCACGAGTGCAGATATTATCTACAGGCGCAGAGTAATATAGAGCCGAGACTGCACCGGATCCTCCGCGAGTGCAGATATTATCTACAGGTGCAGCGTAATATAGAGCCGAGACTGCACCGGATTCTCCGCGAGTGCAGATATTATCTACAGGTGCAGCGTAATATAGAGCCGAGACTGAACCGGATCCTCCACGAGTGCAGCGTAATACAGAGCAGAGACTGCACCGGATCCACCACGAGTGCAGATATTATCTACAGGTGCAGCGTAATATAGAGCAGAGACTGCACCGGATCCTCCACGAGTGCAGCGTAATACAGAGCAGAGACTGCACCGGATCCTTCACGAGTGCAGATATTATCTACAGGTGCAGCGTAATATAGAGCAGAGACTGCACCGGATCCTCCACGAGTACAGCGCAATACAGAGCAGAGACTGCACCGGATCCACCACGAGTGCAGATATTATCTACAGGTGCAGCATAATATAGAGCAGAGACTGCACCGGATCCTCCACGAGTGCAGATATTATCTACAGGTGCAGCCTAATATAGAGCCGAGACTGCACCGGATCCTCCGCGAGTGCAGATATTATCTACAGGTGCAGCGTAATATAGAGCCGAGACTGAACCGGATCCTCCACGAGTGCAGCGTAATACAGAGCAGAGACTGCACCGGATCCTCCACGAGTGCAGATATTATCTACAGGTGCAGCGTAATATAGAGCAGAGACAGCACCGGATCCTCCACGAGTGCAGCGTAATACAGAGCAGAGACTGCACCGGATCCTCCACGAGTGCAGATATTATCTACAGGTGCAGCGTAATATAGAGCAGAGACTGCACCGGATCCTCCACGAGTACAGCGTAATACAGAGCAGAGACTGCACCGGATCCACCACGAGTGCAGATATTATCTACAGGTGCAGCATAATATAGAGCAGAGAATGCACCGGATCCTCCACGAGTGCAGATATTATCTACAGGTGCAGCCTAATATAGAGCCGAGACTGCACCGGATCCTCCGCGAGTGCAGCGTAATATAGAGCAGAGACTGCACCGGATCCTCCGCGAGTGCAGCGTAATATAGAGCCGAGACTGCACCGGATCCTCCACGAGTGCAGATATTAGCTACAGGTGAAGCATAATATAGAGCCGAGACTGCACCGGATCCTCCACGAGTGCAGATATTATCTACAGGTGCAGCGTAATATAGAGCCGAGACTGCACCGGATCCTCCACGAGTGCAGATATTATCTACAGGTGCAGCGTAATATAGAGCCGAGACTGCACCGGATCCTCCACGAGTGCAGCGTAATATAGAGCCGAGACTGCACCGGATCCTCCGCGAGTGCAGCGTAATATAGAGCCGAGACTGCACCGGATCCTCCACCCGTGCAGCGTAATATAGAGTCGAGAATGAATCGGATCCTCCGCGAGCGCAGATATCATCTACAGGTGCAGCGTAATATAGAGCCGAGACTGCACCGGATCCTCCGCGAGTGCAGCGCAATATAGAGCAGAGACTGCAAAGGATCCTCCACGAGTGCAGATATAATCTACAGGTGCAGCGTAATATAGAGCAGAGATTGCAAAGGATCCTCCACGAGTGCAGATATCATCTACAGGTGCAGTGTAATATAGTGCCGAGACTGCACCGGATCCTCCGCGAGTGCAGAGTAATATAGAGCCGAGACTGCACCAGATCCTCCACGAGTGCAGATATTATCTGCAGGTGCAGCGTAATATAGAGCCGAGGCTGCACCGGATCCTCCACGAGTGCAGAGTAATATAGAGCCGAGACTGCACCAGATCCTCCACGAGTGCAGATATTATCTACAGGTGCAGCGTAATATAGAGCCGAGACTGCACCAGATCCTCCGCGAGTGCAGATATTATCTACAGGTGCAGCGTAATATAGAGCCGAGGCTGCACCGGATCCTCCACGAGTGCAGATATTATCTACAGGTGCAGCGTAATATAGAGCCGAGGCTGCACCGGATCCTTCACGAGTGCAGATATTATCTACAGGCGCAGAGTAATATAGAGCCGAGACTGCACCGGATCCTCCGCGAGTGCAGATATTATCTACAGGTGCAGCGTAATATAGAGCCGAGACTGCACCGGATTCTCCGCGAGTGCAGATATTATCTACAGGTGCAGCGTAATATAGAGCCGAGACTGAACCGGATCCTCCACGAGTGCAGCGTAATACAGAGCAGAGACTGCACCGGATCCTCCACGAGTGCAGATATTATCTACAGGTGCAGCGTAATATAGAGCAGAGACTGCACCGGATCCTCCACGAGTGCAGCGTAATACAGAGCAGAGACTGCACCGGATCCTCCACGAGTGCAGATATTATCTACAGGTACAGCGTAATATAGAGCAGAGACTGCACCAGATCCTACACGAGTGCAGATATTATCTACAGGTGAAGCATAATATAGAGCCGAGACTGCACCGGATCCTCCACGAGTGCAGATATTAGCTACAGGTGCAGCGTAATATAGAGCCGAGACTGCACCGGATCCTCCACGAGTGCAGATATTATCTACAGGTGCAGCGTAATATAGAGCCGAGACTGCACCGGATCCTCCACGAGTGCAGCGTAATATAGAGCCGAGACTGCACCGGATCCTCCGCGAGTGCAGCGTAATATAGAGCCGAGACTGCACCGGATCCTCCACCCGTGCAGCACAATATAGAGCCGAGAATGAATCGGATCCTCCGCGAGCGCAGATATCATCTACAGGTGCAGCGTAATATAGAGCCGAGACTGCACCGGATCCTCCGCGAGTGCAGCGCAATATAGAGCAGAGACTGCAAAGGATCCTCCACGAGTGCAGATATAATCTACAGGTGCAGCGTAATATAGAGCAGAGACTGCAAAGGATCCTCCACGAGTGCAGATATCATCTACAGGTGCAGTGTAATATAGTGCCAAGACTGCACCGGATCCTCCGCGAGTGCAGAGTAATATAGAGCCGAGACTGCACCAGATCCTCCACGAGTGCAGATATTATCTGCAGGTGCAGCGTAATATAGAGCCGAGGCTGCACCGGATCCTCCACGAGTGCAGATATTTTCTACAGGTGCAGCGTAATATAGAGCCGAGGCTGCACCGGATCCTCCACGAGTGCAGATATTAACTACAGGTGCAGCGTAATATAGAGCCGAGGCTGAACCGGATCCAACACGAGTGCAGATATTATCTACAGGTGCAGCGTAATATAGAGCAGAGACTGAACCGGATCCAACACGAGTGCAGATATTATCTACAGGTGCAGAGTAATATAGAGCCGAGGCAGCACCGGATCCTCCACGAGTGCAGATATTATCTACAGGCGCAGAGTAATATAGAGCCGAGACTGCACCGGATCCTCCGCGAATGCAGATATTATCTACAGGTGCAGTGTAATATAGAGCCGAGACTGAACCGGATCCTCCACAAGTGCAGATATTATCTACAGGAGCAGAGTAATATAGAGCCGAGACTGCACCGGATCCTCCACGAATGCAGATATTATCTACAGTTGCAGCGTAATATAGAGCAGAGACTGCACCGGATCCTCCACGAGTGCAGATATTATCTACAGGTGCAGCATAATATAGAGCAGAGACTGCACCGGATCCTCCGCGAGTGCTGATATTATCTACAGTTGCAGCGTAATATAGAGCAGAGACTGCACCGGATCCTCCACGAGTGCAGATATTATCTACAGGTGCAGCGTAATATAGAGCTGAGACTGCACCGGATCCTCCGCGAGTGCAGCGTAATATAGTGCCGAGACTGCACCGGATCCTCCGCGAGTGCAGCGTAATATAGAGCCGAGACTGCACCGGATCCTCCACCAGTGCAGCGTAATATAGAGCCGAGACTGAACCGGATCCTCCGCGAGCGCAGATATCATCTACAGGTGCAGCGTAATATAGTGCCGAGACTGCACCGGATCCTCCGCGAGCGCAGAGTAATATAGAGCCGAGACTGCACCAGATCCTCCACGAGTGCAGATATTATCTACAGGTGCAGCGGAATATAGAGCCGAGGCTGCACCGGATCCTCCACGAGTGCAGATATTATCTACAGGTGCAGCGTAATATAGAGCCTAGGCTGCACCGGATCCTCCACGAGTGCAGATATTATCTAGAGGTGCAGCGTAATATAGAGCCGAGACTGAACCGGATCCTAAACGAGTGCAGATATTATCTACAGGCGCAGAGTAACATAAAGCCGAGGCAGCACCGGATCCTCCACGAGTGCAGATATTATCTACAGGTGCAGAGTAATATAGCGCCGAGGCAGCACCGGATCCTCCACGAGTGCAGATATTATCTACAGGCGCAGAGTAATATAGAGCCGAGACTGCACCGGATCCTCCGCGAGTGCAGATGTCGTCTACAGGTGCAGCGTAATATAGAGCCGAGACTGAACCGGATCCAACACGAGTGCAGATATTATCTACAGGTGCAGAGTAATATAGAGCCGAGGCAGCACCGGATCCTCCACGAGTGCAGATATTATCTACAGGCGCAGAGTAATATAGAGCCGAGACTGCACCGGATCCTCCGCGAATGCAGATATTATCTACAGGTGCAGTGTAATATAGAGCCGAGACTGAACCGGATCCTCCACAAGTGCAGATATTATCTACAGGAGCAGAGTAATATAGAGCCGAGACTGCACCGGATCCTCCACGAATGCAGATATTATCTACAGTTGCAGCGTAATATAGAGCAGAGACTGCACCGGATCCTCCACGAGTGCAGATATTATCTACAGGTGCAGCATAATATAGAGCAGAGACTGCACCGGATCCTCCGCGAGTGCTGATATTATCTACAGTTGCAGCGTAATATAGAGCAGAGACTGCACCGGATCCTCCACGAGTGCAGATATTATCTACAGGTGCAGCGTAATATAGAGCTGAGACTGCACCGGATCCTCCGCGAGTGCAGCGTAATATAGTGCCGAGACTGCACCGGATCCTCCGCGAGTGCAGCGTAATATAGAGCCGAGACTGCACCGGATCCTCCACCAGTGCAGCGTAATATAGAGCCGAGACTGAACCGGATCCTCCGCGAGCGCAGATATCATCTACAGGTGCAGCGTAATATAGTGCCGAGACTGCACCGGATCCTCCGCGAGCGCAGAGTAATATAGAGCCGAGACTGCACCAGATCCTCCACGAGTGCAGATATTATCTACAGGTGCAGCGGAATATAGAGCCGAGGCTGCACCGGATCCTCCACGAGTGCAGATATTATCTACAGGTGCAGCGTAATATAGAGCCTAGGCTGCACCGGATCCTCCACGAGTGCAGATATTATCTAGAGGTGCAGCGTAATATAGAGCCGAGACTGAACCGGATCCTCCACGAGTGCAGATATTATCTACAGGCGCAGAGTAACATAAAGCCGAGGCAGCACCGGATCCTCCACGAGTGCAGATATTATCTACAGGTGCAGAGTAATATAGCGCCGAGGCAGCACCGGATCCTCCACGAGTGCAGATATTATCTACAGGCGCAGAGTAATATAGAGCCGAGACTGCACCGGATCCTCCGCGAGTGCAGATGTCGTCTACAGGTGCAGCGTAATATAGAGCCGAGACTGAACCGGATCCTCCACGAGTGCAGATATTATCTACAGGCGCAGAGTAATATAGAGCCGAGACTGCACCGGATCCTCCACGAATGCAGATATTATCTACAGTTGCAGCGTAATATAGAGCAGAGACTGCACCGGATCCTCCGCGAGTGCAGATATTATCTACAGTTGCAGCGTAATATAGAGCAGAGACTGAACCAGATCCTCCACGAGTGCAGATATTATCTACAGGTGCAGCGTAATATAGAGCCGAGGCTGCACCGGATCCTCCACGAGTGCAGATATTAACTACAGGTGCAGCGTAATATAGAGCCGAGGCTGCACCGGATCATCCACGAGTGCAGATATTATCTACAGGTGCAGCGTAATATAGAGCCGAGACTGAACCGGATCCTCCACGAGTGCAGCTTAATATAGAGCAGACACTGCACCGGATTCTCCACGAGTGCAGATATTATCTACAGGTGCAGCGTAATATAGAGCCGAGACTGAACCGGATCCTCCACGAGTGCAGCTTAATATAGAGCAGAGACTGCACCGGATCCTCCACGAGTGCAGATATCATCTACAGGTGCAGCGTAATATAGAGCAGAGACTGCACCGGATCCTCCACGAGTGCAGATATTATCTACAGGTGCAGCATAATATAGAGCAGAGACTGCACCGGATCCTCCACGAGTGCAGGGTAATATAAAGCAGAGACTGCACCGGATCCTCCACGAGTGCAGATATTATATACAGGTGCAGCATAATATAGAACAGAGACTGCACCGGATCCTCCGCGAGTGCAGATATCATCTACAGGCGCAGCGTAATGTAGAGCCGAGACTGCACCGGATCCTCAGCGAGTGCACCGTAATATAGAGCCGAGACTGCACCAGATCCTCCGCGAGCGCAGATATCATCTACAGGTGCAGCGTAATATAGAGCCGAGACTGCACCGGACCCTCCGCGAGCGCAGATATCATCTACAGGTGCAGCTTAACATAGAGCCGAGACTGCACCGGATCCTCCACGAGTGCAGATATTATCTACAGGTGCAGCTTAATATAGAGCCGAGACTGAACCGGATCCTCCACGAGTGCAGATATTATCTACAGGTGCAGCATAATATAGAGCCGAGACTGAACCGGATCCTCCGCGAGCGCAGATATCATCTACAGGTGCAGGGTAATATAGAGCCGAGACTGCACCGGATCCTCCGCGAGTGCAACGTAATATAGAGCAGAGACTGCACCGGATTCTCCACGAGTGCAGATATCATCTACAGGTGCAGCTTAATATAGAGCCGAGACTGCACCGGATCCTCCACGAGTGCAGATATCATCTACAGGTGCAGAGTAATATAGAGCAGAGACTGCACCGGATCCTCCACGAGTGCAGGGTAATATAGAGCAGAGACTGCACCGGATCCTCCACGAGTGCAGCGTAATATAGAGCCGAGGCTGCACCGGATTCTCCACGAGTGCAGATATCATCTACAGGTGCAGCGTAATATAGAGCCGAGACTGCACCGGACCCTCCGCGAGCGCAGATAACATCTACAGGTGCAGCTTAATATAGAGCCGAGACTGCACCGGATCCTCCACGAGTGCAGACATTATCTACAGGTGCAGCATAATATAGAGCCGAGACTGCACCGGATCCTCCGCGAGCGCAGATATCATCTACAGGTGCAGCGTAATATAGAGCCGAGACTGCACCGGATCCTCCACGAGTGCAACGTAATATAGAGCAGAAACTGCACCGGATCCTCCACGAGTGCAGCGTAATATAGAGCCGAGACTGCACCAGACCCTCCGCGAGCGCAGATATTATCTACAGGTGCAGCGTAATATAGAGCAGAGACTGCACCGGATCGTCCACGAGTGCAGATATTATCTACAGTTGCAGCGTAATATAGAGCAGAGACTGCACCGGATCCTCCACGAGTGCAGATATTATCTACAGTTGCAGCGTAATATAGAGCAGAGACTGCACCGGATCCTCCACGAGTGCAGATATTATCTACAGTTGCAGCGTAATATAGAGCAGAGACTGCACCGGATCCTCCACGAGTGCAGCGTAATATAGAGCAGAGACTGCACCGGATCCTCCACGAGTGCAGCGTAATATAGAGCCGAGGCTGCACCAGATCCTCTACGAGTGCAGATATCATCTACAGGTGCAGCGTAATGTAGAGCCGAGACTGAAAAGGATTCTCCACGAGTGCAGATATTATCTACCGGTGCAGCGTAATATAGAGCCGAGACTGCACCAGATCCTCCACGAGTGCAGATATTATCTACAGGTGCAGCGTAATATAGAGCCGAGGCTGCACCGGATCCTCCACGAGTGCAGATATTATCTACAGGTGCAGCATAATATAGAGCAGAGACTGCACCGGATCCTCCAAGAGTGCAGGGTAATATAGAGCAGAGACTGCACCGGATCCTCCACGAGTGCAGCGTAATATAGAGCCGAGGCTGCACCGGATCCTCCACGAGTGCAGATATTATCTACAGGCGCAGCATAATATAGAGCCGAGACTGCACCGGATCCTCAGCGAGTGCAGCGTAATATAGAGCCGAGACTGCAACAGATCCTCCGCGAGCGCAGATATCATCTACAGGTGCAGCTTAATATAGAGCCGAGACTGCACCGGATCCTCCACGAGTGCAGATATTATCTACAGGTGCAGCATAATATAGAGCCGAGACTGAACCGGACCCTCCGCGAGCGCAGATATAATCTACAGGTGCAGCGTAATAGAGAGCCGAGACTGCACCGGATCCTCCGCGAGTGCAGCTTAATATAGAGCCGAGACTGCACCGGATCCTCCACGAGTGCAGATATTATCTACAGGTGAAGCGTAATATAGAGCAGAGACTGCACCGGATCCTCCGCGAGTGCAGATATTATCTACAGGTGCAGCCTAATATAGAGCTGAGACTGCACCGGATCCTCAGTGATTGCAGCGTAATATAGAGCCGAGACTGCACCGGATCCTCCACGAGTGCAGATATCATCTACAGGTGCAGCGTAATATAGAGCCGAGACTGCACCAGACCCTCCGCGAGCGCAGATATCATCTACAGGTGAAGCTTAATATAGAGCCGATACTGCACCGGATCCTCCGTGAGCGCAGACATCATCTACAGGTGCAGCGTAATATAGAGCCGAGACTGTACCGGATCCTCCGCGAGCGCAAATATCATCTACAGGTGCAGCGTAATATAGAGCCGAGACTGCATCGGATCCTCCGCGAGTGCAGATATCATCTACAGGTGCAGCGTAATATAGAGCCGAGACAGCACCGGATTCTCCACGAGTGCAGATATTATCTACAGTTGCAGCGTAATATAGAGCAGAGATTGCACCGGATCCTCCACGAGTGCAGATATTATCTACAGTTGCAGCGTAATATAGAGCAGAGACTTCACCGGATCCTCCACGAGTGCAGCGTAATATAGAGCAGAGACTGCACCGGATCCTCCACAAGTGCAGATATTATCTACAAGTGCAGCATAATATAGAGCAGAGACTGCACCGGATCCTCCACAAGTGCAGATATTATCTACAAGTGCAGCATAATATAGAGCAGAGACTGCACCGGATCCTCCACGAGTGCGGGGTAATATAGAGCAGAGACAGCACCGGATCCTCCACGAGTGCAGCGTAATATAGAGCCGAGGCTGCACCGGATCCTCCACGAGTGCAGATATTATCTACAGGAGCAGCGTAATATAGAGCCGAGACTGCACTGGATCCTCAGCGAGTGCAGCGTAATATAGAGCCGAGACTGCACCAGATCCTCCGCGAGCGAAGATATCATCTACAGGTGCAGCTTAATATAGAGCCAAGACTGCACCGGATCCTCCACGAGTGCAGATGTCATCTACAGGTGCAGCGTAATATAGAGCCGAGACTGCAACGGATCCTCCGCGAGTGCAGATATCATCTACAGGTGCAGCGTAATATAGAGCCGAGACGGCACCGGATCCTCCACGAGTGCAGATATTATCTACAGTTGCAGTGTAATATAGAGCAGAGACTGCACCGGATCCTCCACGAGTGCAGATATTATCTATAGTTGCAGCGTAATATAGAGCAGAGACTTCACCGGATCCTCCACGAGTGCAGCGTAATATAGAGCCGAGACTGCACCGGATCCTCCACGAGTGCGGGGTAATATAGAGCAGAGACAGCACCGGATCCTCCACGAGTGCAGCGTAATATAGAGCCGAGGCTGCACCGGATCCTCCACGAGTGAGGGGTAATATAGAGCAGAGACAGCACCGGATCCTCCACGAGCGCAACGTAATATAGAGCCGAGGCTACACTGGATCCTCCACGAGTGCAGATATTATCTACAGGTGCAGCATAATATAGAGCCGACACTGCACAGGATCCTCCACGAGTGCAGATATTATCTACAGGTGCAGCGTAATATAGAGCCGAGACTGAACCGGATCCTCCGCGAGCGCAGATATCATCTACAGGTGCAGCGTAATATAGAGCCGAGACTGTACCGGATCCTCCGCGAGTGCAGCGTAATATAGAGCAGAGACTGCACCGGATCCTCCACGAGTGCAGATATCATCTACAGATGCAGCTTAATATAGAGCCGAGACTGCACCGGATCCTCCACGAGTGCAGATATTATCTACAGGTGCAGTGTAATATAGAGCCGAGACTTCACCAGATCCTCCACGAGCGCAGATATCATCTACAGGTGCAGCGTAATATAGAGCAGAGACTGCACCGGATCCTCCACGAGTGCAGATATTATCTACAGGTGCAGCGTAATATAGAGCCGAGCCTGAACCGGATCCTCCACGAGCGCAGATATCATCTACAGGTGCAGCTTAATATAGAGCCGAGACTGTACCGGATCCTCCGCGAGTGCAGCGTAATATAGAGCCGGGACTGCACCGGATCCTCCACGAGTGCAGATATTATCTACAGTTGCAGCGTAATATAGAGCAGAGACTGCACCGGATCCTCCACGAGTGCAGATATTATCTACAGTTGCAGCGTAATATAGAGCCGAGACTGCACCGGATCCTCCGCGAATGCAGCGTAATATAGAGCCGAGACTGCACCGGATCCTCCGCGAGTGCAGCGTAATATAGAGCCGAGACTGCACCGGATCCTCCACCAGTGCAGCGTAATATAGAGCCGAGACTGAACCGGATCCTCCGCGAGCGCAGATTTCATCTACAGGTGCAGCGTAATATAGAGCAGAGACTGCACCGGATCCTCCGCGAGTGCAGAGTAATATAGAGCAGAGACTGCAACGGATCCTCCGCGAGCGCAGATATTATCTACAGGTGCAGCGTAATATAGAGCCGAGACATCACCGGATCCTCCGAGAGCGCAGCGTAATATAGAGCAGAGACTGCACCGGATCCTCCACGAGTGCAGATATCATCTACAGGTGCAGCGTAATATAGTGCCGAGACTGCACCGGATCCTCAGCGAGTGCAGAGTAATATAGAGCCGAGACTGCACCAGATCCTCCACGAGTGCAGATATAATCTACAGGTGCAGCGTAATATAGAGCAGAGACTGCACCGGATCCTCCGCGAGCGCAGATATTATCTACAGGTGCAGCGTAATATAGAGCCGAGACTGCACCGGATCCTCCGCGAGCGCAGCGTAATATAGAGCAGAGACTGCACCGGATCCTCCACGAGTGCAGATATCATCTACAGGTGCAGCGTAATATAGTGCCGAGACTGCACTGGATCCTCCGCGAGTGCAAATATTATCTACAGGAGCAGCGTAATATAGAGCCGAGGCTGCACCGGATCCTCCACGAGTGCAGATATTATCTACAGGTGCAGCGTAATATAGAACCGAGGCTGCACCGGATCCTCCACGAGTGCAGATATTATCTACAGGTGCAGCGTAATATAGAGCAGAGGCAGCACCGGATCCTCCGCGAGTGCAGATATTATCTACAGGCGCAGAGTAATAGAGAGCCGAGACTGAACCGGATCCTCCACGAGTGCAGATATTATCTACAGGTGCAGAGTAATATAGAGCCGAGGCAGCACCGGAACCTCCACGAGTGCAGATATTATCTACAGGCGCAGAGTAATAGAGAGCCGAGACTGAACCGGATCCTCCACGAGTGCAGATATTATCTACAGGCGCAGAGTAATATAGAGCCGAGACTGCACCGGATTCTCCACGAGTGCAGCGTAATATAGAGCAGAGACTGCACCGGATTCTCCACGAGTGCAGATATTATCTACAGGTGCAGCGTAATATAGAGCAGAGACTGCACCGGATCCTCCACGAGTGCAGATATTATCTACAGTTGCAGCGTAATATAGAGCAGAGACTGCACCGGATCCTCCACGAGTGCAGATATTATCTACAGGCGCAGAGTAATATAGAGCCGAGACTGCACCGGATCCTCCACGAGTGCAGCGTAATATAGAGCAGAGACTGCACCGGATCCTCCACGAGTGCAGATATTATCTACAGTTGCAGCGTAATATAGAGCAGAGACTGCACCGGATCCTCCACGAGTGCAGATATTATCTACAGTTGCAGCGTAATATAGAGCCGAAACTGCACCGGATCCTCCGCGAATGCAGCGTAATATAGAGCCGAGACTGCACCGGATCCTCCGCGAGTGCAGCGTAATATAGAGCCGAGACTGCACCGGATCCTCCACCAGTGCAGCGTAATATAGAGCCGAGACTGAACCGGATCCTCCGCGAGCGCAGATATCATCTACAGGTGCAGCGTAATATAGAGCCGAGACTGCACCGGATCCTCCGCTAGTGCAGAGTAATATAGAGCAGAGACTGCAACGGATCCTCCGCGAGCGCAGATATTATCTACAGGTGCAGCGTAATATAGAGCCGAGACTGCACCGGATCCTCCGCGAGCGCAGCGTAATATAGAGCAGAGACTGCACCGGATCCTCCACGAGTGCAGATATCATCTACAGGTGCAGCGTAATATAGTGCCGAGACTGCACCGGATCCTCCGCGAGTGCAGAGTAATATAGAGCCGAGACTGCACCACATCCTCCACGAGTGCAGATATAATCTACAGGTGCAGCGTAATATAGAGCAGAGACTGCACCGGATCCTCCGCGAGCGCAGATATTATCTACAGGTGCAGCGTAATATAGAGCCGAGACTGCACCGGATCCTCGGCAAGCGCAGCGTAATATAGAGCAGAGACTGCACCGGATCCTCCACGAGTGTAGATATCATCTACAGGTGCAGCGTAATATAGTGCCGAGACTGCACCGGATCCTCCGCGAGTGCAAATATTATCTACAGGAGCAGAGTAATATAGAGCCGAGGCTGCACCGGATCCTCCACGAGTGCAGATATTATCTACAGGTGGAGCGTACTATAGAGCCGAGGCTGCACCGGATCCTCCACGAGTGCAGATATTATCTACAGGTGCAGCGTAATATAGAGCAGAGGCTACACCGGATCCTCCACGAGTGCAGATATTATCTACAGGTGCAGAGTAATATAGAGCCGAGGCTGCACCGGATCCTCCACGAGTGCAGATATTATCTACAGGCGCAGAGTAATAGAGAGCCGAGACTGAACCGGATCCTCCACGAGTGCAGATATTATCTACAGGCGCAGAGTAATATAGAGCCGAGACTGCACCGGATTCTCCACGAGTGCAGCGTAATAAAGAGCAGAGACTGCACCGGATTCTCCACGAGTGCAGATATCATCTACAGGTGCAGTGTAATATAGAGCCGAGACTTCACCAGATCCTCCACGAGCGCAGATATCATCTACAGGTGCAGCGTAATATAGAGCAGAGACTGCACCGGATCCTCCGCGAGTGCAGATATTATCTACAGGTGCAGCGTAATATAGAGCCGAGACTGAACCGGATCCTCCGCGAGAGCAGATATCATCTACAGGTGCAGCGTAATATAGAGCAGAGACTGTACCGGATCCTCCGCGAGTGCAGCGTAATATAGAGCCGAGACTGCACCGGATCCTCCACGAGTGCAGATATTATCTACAGTTGCAGCGTAATATAGAGCAGAGACTGCACCGGATCCTCCACGAGTGCAGATATTATCTACAGTTGCAGCGTAATATAGAGCAGAGACTTCACCGGATCCTCCACGAGTGCAGCGTAATATAGAGCAGAGACTGCACCGGATCCTCCAAGAGTGCAGATATTATCTACAGGTGCAGTATAATATAGAGCAGAGACTGCACCGGATCCTCCACGAGTGCGGGGTAATATAGAGCAGAGACAGCACTGGATCCTCCACGAGTGCAGCGTAATATAGAGTCTAGGCTGCAACGGATCCTCCACGAGTGCAGATATTATCTACAGGCGCAGCGTAATATAGAGCCGAGACTGCACCGGATCCTCAGCGAGTGCAGCGTAATATAGAGCCGAGACTGCACCAGATCCTCCGCGAGCGCAGATATCATCTACAGGTGCAGCGTAATATAGAGCCGAGACTGCACCGGACCCTCCGCGAGCGCAGATATTATCTACAGGTGCAGCGTAATATAGAGCCGAGACTGCAGCAGATCCTCCGTGAGTGCAGATATTATCTACAGGTGCAGAGTAATATAAAGCCGAGGCTGCACCGGATCCTCCGCGAGTGCAGATATTATCTACAGGTGCAGAGTAATATAGAGCCGAGACTGTACCGGATCCTCCGCGAGTGCAGATATTATCTACAGGTGCAGCGTAATATAGAGCCGAGACTGTACCAGATCCTCCGCGAGTGCAGATATTATCTACAGGCGCAGATTTATATAAAGCCGAGACTGCACCGGATCCTCCGCGAGTGCAGATATTATCTACAGGTGCAGCGTAATATAGAGCCGAGACTGCACCGGATCCTCCACGAGTGCAGATATTATCTACAGGTGCAGAGTAATATAGAGCCGAGGCTGCACCGGATCCTCCACGAGTGCAGATATTATCTACAGGTGCAGCGTAATATAGAGCAGAGACTGCACCGGATTCTCCACGAGTGCAGCGTAATATAGAGCAGAGACTGCACCGGATTCTCCACGAGTGCAGATATTATCTTCAGGTGCAGCGTAATATAGAGCAGAGACTGCACCAGATCCTCGAGTGCAGATATCATCTACAGGTGCAGAGTAATATAGAGCAGAGACTGCACCGGATCCTCCACGAGTGCAGGGTAATATAGAGCAGAGACTGCACCGGATCCTCCACGAGTGCAGCGTAATATAGAGCCGAGGCTGCACCGGATTCTCCACGAGTGCAGATATCATCTACAGGTGCAGCGTAATATAGAGCCGAGACTGCACCGGACCCTCCGCGAGCGCAGATAACATCTACAGGTGCAGCTTAATATAGAGCCGAGACTGCACCGGATCCTCCACGAGTGCAGACATTATCTACAGGTGCAGCATAATATAGAGCCGAGACTGCACCGGATCCTCCGCGAGCGCAGATATCATCTACAGGTGCAGCGTAATATAGAGCCGAGACTGCACCGGATCCTCCACGAGTGCAACGTAATATAGAGCAGAAACTGCACCGGATCCTCCACGAGTGCAGCGTAATATAGAGCCGAGACTGCACCAGACCCTCCGCGAGCGCAGATATTATCTACAGGTGCAGCGTAATATAGAGCAGAGACTGCACCGGATCGTCCACGAGTGCAGATATTATCTACAGTTGCAGCGTAATATAGAGCAGAGACTGCACCGGATCCTCCACGAGTGCAGATATTATCTACAGTTGCAGCGTAATATAGAGCAGAGACTGCACCGGATCCTCCACGAGTGCAGATATTATCTACAGTTGCAGCGTAATATAGAGCAGAGACTGCACCGGATCCTCCACGAGTGCAGCGTAATATAGAGCAGAGACTGCACCGGATCCTCCACGAGTGCAGCGTAATATAGAGCCGAGGCTGCACCAGATCATCCACGAGTGCAGATATCATCTACAGGTGCAGCGTAATGTAGAGCCGAGACTGAAAAGGATTCTCCACGAGTGCAGATATTATCTACCGGTGCAGCGTAATATAGAGCCGAGACTGCACCAGATCCTTCACGAGTGCAGATATTATCTACAGGTGCAGCGTAATATAGAGCCGAGGCTGCACCGGATCCTCCACGAGTGCAGATATTATCTACAGGTGCAGCATAATATAGAGCAGAGACTGCACCGGATCCTCCACGAGTGCAGGGTAATATAGAGCAGAGACTGCACCGGATCCTCCACGAGTGCAGCGTAATATAGAGCCGAGGCTGCACCGGATCCTCCACGAGTGCAGATATTATCTACAGGCGCAGCATAATATAGAGCCGAGACTGCACCGGATCCTCAGCGAGTGCAGCGTAATATAGAGCCGAGACTGCAACAGATCCTCCGCGAGCGCAGATATCATCTACAGGTGCAGCTTAATATAGAGCCGAGACTGCACCGGATCCTCCACGAGTGCAGATATTATCTACAGGTGCAGCATAATATAGAGCCGAGACTGAACCGGACCCTCCGCGAGCGCAGATATAATCTACAGGTGCAGCGTAATATAGAGCCGAGACTGCACCGGATCCTCCGCGAGTGCAGCTTAATATAGAGCCGAGACTGCACCGGATCCTCCACGAGTGCAGATATTATCTACAGGTGCAGCGTAATATAGAGCAGAGACTGCACCGGATCCTCCGCGAGTGCAGATATTATCTACAGGTGCAGCCTAATATAGAGCTGAGACTGCACCGGATCCTCAGTGATTGCAGCGTAATATAGAGCCGAGACTGCACCAGACCCTCCGCGAGCGCAGATATCATCTACAGGTGAAGCTTAATATAGAGCCGAGACTGCACCGGATCCTCCGTGAGCGCAGATATCATCTACAGGTGCAGCGTAATATAGAGCCGAGACTGTACCGGATCCTCCGCGATCGCAAATATCATCTACAGGTGCAGCGTAATATAGAGCCGAGACTGCATCGGATCCTCCGCGAGTGCAGATATCATCTACAGGTGCAGCGTAATATAGAGCCGAGACAGCACCGGATTCTCCACGAGTGCAGATATTATCTACAGTTGCAGCGTAATATAGAGCAGAGATTGCACCGGATCCTCCACGAGTGCAGATATTATCTACAGTTGCAGCGTAATATAGAGCAGAGATTTCACCGGATCCTCCACGAGTGCAGCGTAATATAGAGCAGAGACTGCACCGGATCCTCCACAAGTGCAGATATTATCTACAAGTGCAGCATAATATAGAGCAGAGACTGCACCGGATCCTCCACAAGTGCAGATATTATCTACAAGTGCAGCATAATATAGAGCAGAGACTGCACCGGATCCTCCACGAGTGCGGGGTAATATAGAGCAGAGACAGCACCGGATCCTCCACGAGTGCAGCGTAATATAGAGCCGAGGCTGCACCGGATCCTCCACGAGTGCAGATATTATCTACAGGAGCAGCGTAATATAGAGCCGAGACTGCACTGGATCCTCAGCGAGTGCAGCGTAATATAGAGCCGAGACTGCACCAGATCCTCCGCGAGCGAAGATATCATCTACAGGTGCAGCTTAATATAGAGCCAAGACTGCACCGGATCCTCCACGAGTGCAGATGTCATCTACAGGTGCAGCGTAATATAGAGCCGAGACTGCAACGGATCCTCCGCGAGTGCAGATATCATCTACAGGTGCAGCGTAATATAGAGCCGAGACGGCACCGGATCCTCCACGAGTGCAGATATTATCTACAGTTGCAGTGTAATATAGAGCAGAGACTGCACCGGATCCTCCACGAGTGCAGATATTATCTATAGTTGCAGCGTAATATACAGCAGAGACTTCACCGGATCCTCCACGAGTGCAGCGTAATATAGAGCCGAGACTGCACCGGATCCTCCACGAGTGCGGGGTAATATAGAGCAGAGACAGCACCGGATCCTCCACGAGTGCAGCGTAATATAGAGCCGAGGCTGCACCGGATCCTCCACGAGTGAGGGGTAATATAGAGCAGAGACAGCACCGGATCCTCCACGAGCGCAACGTAATATAGAGCCGAGGCTACACTGGATCCTCCACGAGTGCAGATATTATCTACAGGTGCAGCATAATATAGAGCCGACACTGCACAGGATCCTCCACGAGTGCAGATATTATCTACAGGTGCAGCGTAATATAGAGCCGAGACTGAACCGGATCCTCCGCGAGCGCAGATATCATCTACAGGTGCAGCGTAATATAGAGCCGAGACTGTACCGGATCCTCCGCGAGTGCAGCGTAATATAGAGCAGAGACTGCACCGGATCCTCCACGAGTGCAGATATCATCTACAGATGCAGCTTAATATAGAGCCGAGACTGCACCGGATCCTCCACGAGTGCAGATATTATCTACAGGTGCAGTGTAATATAGAGCCGAGACTTCACCAGATCCTCCACGAGCGCAGATATCATCTACAGGTGCAGCGTAATATAGAGCAGAGACTGCACCGGATCCTCCGCGAGTGCAGATATTATCTACAGGTGGAGCGTACTATAGAGCCGAGGCTGCACCGGATCCTCCACGAGTGCAGATATTATCTACAGGTGCAGCGTAATATAGAGCAGAGGCTGCACCGGATCCTCCACGAGTGCAGATATTATCTACAGGTGCAGAGTAATATAGAGCCGAGGCTGCACCGGATCCTCCACGAGTGCAGATATTATCTACAGGCGCAGAGTAATAGAGAGCCGAGACTGAACCGGATCCTCCACGAGTGCAGATATTATCTACAGGCGCAGAGTAATATAGAGCCGAGACTGCACCGGATTCTCCACGAGTGCAGCGTAATAAAGAGCAGAGACTGCACCGGATTCTCCACGAGTGCAGATATCATCTACAGGTGCAGTGTAATATAGAGCCGAGACTTCACCAGATCCTCCACGAGCGCAGATATCATCTACAGGTGCAGCGTAATATAGAGCAGAGACTGCACCGGATCCTCCGCGAGTGCAGATATTATCTACAGGTGCAGCGTAATATAGAGCCGAGACTGAACCGGATCCTCCGCGAGAGCAGATATCATCTACAGGTGCAGCGTAATATAGAGCAGAGACTGTACCGGATCCTCCGCGAGTGCAGCGTAATATAGAGCCGAGACTGCACCGGATCCTCCACGAGTGCAGATATTATCTACAGTTGCAGCGTAATATAGAGCAGAGACTGCACCGGATCCTCCACGAGTGCAGATATTATCTACAGTTGCAGCGTAATATAGAGCAGAGACTTCACCGGATCCTCCACGAGTGCAGCGTAATATAGAGCAGAGACTGCACCGGATCCTCCAAGAGTGCAGATATTATCTACAGGTGCAGTATAATATAGAGCAGAGACTGCACCGGATCCTCCACGAGTGCGGGGTAATATAGAGCAGAGACAGCACTGGATCCTCCACGAGTGCAGCGTAATATAGAGTCTAGGCTGCAACGGATCCTCCACGAGTGCAGATATTATCTACAGGCGCAGCGTAATATAGAGCCGAGACTGCACCGGATCCTCAGCGAGTGCAGCGTAATATAGAGCCGAGACTGCACCAGATCCTCCGCGAGCGCAGATATCATCTACAGGTGCAGCGTAATATAGAGCCGAGACTGCACCGGACCCTTCGCGAGCGCAGATATTATCTACAGGTGCAGCGTAATATAGAGCCGAGACTGCAGCAGATCCTCCGTGAGTGCAGATATTATCTACAGGTGCAGAGTAATATAAAGCCGAGGCTGCACCGGATCCTCCGCGAGTGCAGATATTATCTACAGGTGCAGAGTAATATAGAGCCGAGACTGTACCGGATCCTCCGCGAGTGCAGATATTATCTACAGGTGCAGCGTAATATAGAGCCGAGACTGTACCAGATCCTCCGCGAGTGCAGATATTATCTACAGGCGCAGATTTATATAAAGCCGAGACTGCACCGGATCCTCCGCGAGTGCAGATATTATCTACAGGTGCAGCGTAATATAGAGCCGAGACTGCACCGGATCCTCCACGAGTGCAGATATTATCTACAGGTGCAGAGTAATATAGAGCCGAGGCTGCACCGGATCCTCCACGAGTGCAGATATTATCTACAGGTGCAGCGTAATATAGAGCAGAGACTGCACCGGATTCTCCACGAGTGCAGCGTAATATAGAGCAGAGACTGCACCGGATTCTCCACGAGTGCAGATATTATCTTCAGGTGCAGCGTAATATAGAGCAGAGACTGCACCAGATCCTCGAGTGCAGATATCATCTACAGGTGCAGAGTAATATAGAGCAGAGACTGCACCGGATCCTCCACGAGTGCAGGGTAATATAGAGCAGAGACTGCACCGGATCCTCCACGAGTGCAGCGTAATATAGAGCCGAGGCTGCACCGGATTCTCCACGAGTGCAGATATCATCTACAGGTGCAGCGTAATATAGAGCCGAGACTGCACCGGACCCTCCGCGAGCGCAGATAACATCTACAGGTGCAGCTTAATATAGAGCCGAGACTGCACCGGATCCTCCACGAGTGCAGACATTATCTACAGGTGCAGCATAATATAGAGCCGAGACTGCACCGGATCCTCCGCGAGCGCAGATATCATCTACAGGTGCAGCGTAATATAGAGCCGAGACTGCACCGGATCCTCCACGAGTGCAACGTAATATAGAGCAGAAACTGCACCGGATCCTCCACGAGTGCAGCGTAATATAGAGCCGAGACTGCACCAGACCCTCCGCGAGCGCAGATATTATCTACAGGTGCAGCGTAATATAGAGCAGAGACTGCACCGGATCGTCCACGAGTGCAGATATTATCTACAGTTGCAGCGTAATATAGAGCAGAGACTGCATCGGATCCTCCACGAGTGCAGATATTATCTACAGTTGCAGCGTAATATAGAGCAGAGACTGCACCGGATCCTCCACGAGTGCAGATATTATCTACAGTTGCAGCGTAATATAGAGCAGAGACTGCACCGGATCCTCCACGAGTGCAGCGTAATATAGAGCAGAGACTGCACCGGATCCTCCACGAGTGCAGCGTAATATAGAGCCGAGACTGCACCGGATCCTCCGTGAGCGCAGATATCATCTACAGGTGCAGCGTAATATAGAGCCGAGACTGTACCGGATCCTCCGCGATCGCAAATATCATCTACAGGTGCAGCGTAATATAGAGCCGAGACTGCATCGGATCCTCCGCGAGTGCAGATATCATCTACAGGTGCAGCGTAATATAGAGCCGAGACAGCACCGGATTCTCCACGAGTGCAGATATTATCTACAGTTGCAGCGTAATATAGAGCAGAGATTGCACCGGATCCTCCACGAGTGCAGATATTATCTACAGTTGCAGCGTAATATAGAGCAGAGATTTCACCGGATCCTCCACGAGTGCAGCGTAATATAGAGCAGAGACTGCACCGGATCCTCCACAAGTGCAGATATTATCTACAAGTGCAGCATAATATAGAGCAGAGACTGCACCGGATCCTCCACAAGTGCAGATATTATCTACAAGTGCAGCATAATATAGAGCAGAGACTGCACCGGATCCTCCACGAGTGCGGGGTAATATAGAGCAGAGACAGCACCGGATCCTCCACGAGTGCAGCGTAATATAGAGCCGAGGCTGCACCGGATCCTCCACGAGTGCAGATATTATCTACAGGAGCAGCGTAATATAGAGCCGAGACTGCACTGGATCCTCAGCGAGTGCAGCGTAATATAGAGCCGAGACTGCACCAGATCCTCCGCGAGCGAAGATATCATCTACAGGTGCAGCTTAATATAGAGCCAAGACTGCACCGGATCCTCCACGAGTGCAGATGTCATCTACAGGTGCAGCGTAATATAGAGCCGAGACTGCAACGGATCCTCCGCGAGTGCAGATATCATCTACAGGTGCAGCGTAATATAGAGCCGAGACGGCACCGGATCCTCCACGAGTGCAGATATTATCTACAGTTGCAGTGTAATATAGAGCAGAGACTGCACCGGATCCTCCACGAGTGCAGATATTATCTATAGTTGCAGCGTAATATACAGCAGAGACTTCACCGGATCCTCCACGAGTGCAGCGTAATATAGAGCCGAGACTGCACCGGATCCTCCACGAGTGCGGGGTAATATAGAGCAGAGACAGCACCGGATCCTCCACGAGTGCAGCGTAATATAGAGCCGAGGCTGCACCGGATCCTCCACGAGTGAGGGGTAATATAGAGCAGAGACAGCACCGGATCCTCCACGAGCGCAACGTAATATAGAGCCGAGGCTACACTGGATCCTCCACGAGTGCAGATATTATCTACAGGTGCAGCATAATATAGAGCCGACACTGCACAGGATCCTCCACGAGTGCAGATATTATCTACAGGTGCAGCGTAATATAGAGCCGAGACTGAACCGGATCCTCCGCGAGCGCAGATATCATCTACAGGTGCAGCGTAATATAGAGCCGAGACTGTACCGGATCCTCCGCGAGTGCAGCGTAATATAGAGCAGAGACTGCACCGGATCCTCCACGAGTGCAGATATCATCTACAGATGCAGCTTAATATAGAGCCGAGACTGCACCGGATCCTCCACGAGTGCAGATATTATCTACAGGTGCAGTGTAATATAGAGCCGAGACTTCACCAGATCCTCCACGAGCGCAGATATCATCTACAGGTGCAGCGTAATATAGAGCAGAGACTGCACCGGATCCTCCGCGAGTGCAGATATTATCTACAGGTGCAGCGTAATATAGAGCCGAGCCTGAACCGGATCCTCCACGAGCGCAGATATCATCTACAGGTGCAGCTTAATATAGAGCCGAGACGGTACCGGATCCTCCGCGAGTGCAGCGTAATACAGAGCCGGGACTGCACCGGATCCTCCACGAGTGCAGATATTATCTACAGTTGCAGCGTAATATAGAGCAGAGACTGCACCGGATCCTCCACGAGTGCAGATATTATCTACAGTTGCAGCGTAATATAGAGCCGAGACTGCACCGGATCCTCCGCGAATGCAGCGTAATATAGAGCCGAGACTGCACCGGATCCTCCGCGAGTGCAGCGTAATATAGAGCCGAGACTGCACCGGATCCTCCACCAGTGCAGCGTAATATAGAGCCGAGACTGAACCGGATCCTCCGCGAGCGCAGATTTCATCTACAGGTGCAGCGTAATATAGAGCAGAGACTGCACCGGATCCTCCGCGAGTGCAGAGTAATATAGAGCAGAGACTGCAACGGATCCTCCGCGAGCGCAGATATTATCTACAGGTGCAGCGTAATATAGAGCCGAGACATCACCGGATCCTCCGAGAGCGCAGCGTAATATAGAGCAGAGACTGCACCGGATCCTCCACGAGTGCAGATATCATCTACAGGTGCAGCGTAATATAGTGCCGAGACTGCACCGGATCCTCAGCGAGTGCAGAGTAATATAGAGCCGAGACTGCACCAGATCCACCACGAGTGCAGATATAATCTACAGGTGCAGCGTAATATAGAGCAGAGACTGCACCGGATCCTCCGCGAGTGCAGATATTATCTACAGGTGCAGCGTAATATAGAGCCGAGACTGCACCGGATCCTCCGCGAGCGCAGCGTAATATAGAGCAGAGACTGCACCGGATCCTCCACGAGTGCAGATATCATCTACAGGTGCAGCGTAATATAGTGCCGAGACTGCACCGGATCCTCCGCGAGTGCAAATATTATCTACAGGAGCAGCGTAATATAGAGCCGAGGCTGCACCGGATCCTCCACGAGTGCAGATATTATCTACAGGTGCAGCGTAATATAGAACCGAGGCTGCACCGGATCCTCCACGAGTGCAGATATTATCTACAGGTGCAGCGTAATATAGAGCAGAGGCAGCACCGGATCCTCCGCGAGTGCAGATATTATCTACAGGCGCAGAGTAATAGAGAGCCGAGACTGAACCGGATCCTCCACGAGTGCAGATATTATCTACAGGTGCAGAGTAATATAGAGCCGAGGCAGCACCGGATCCTCCACGAGTGCAGATATTATCTACAGGCGCAGAGTAATAGAGAGCCGAGACTGAACCGGATCCTCCACGAGTGCAGATATTATCTACAGGCGCAGAGTAATATAGAGCCGAGACTGCACCGGATTCTCCACGAGTGCAGCGTAATATAGAGCAGAGACTGCACCGGATTCTCCACGAGTGCAGATATTATCTACAGGTGCAGCGTAATATAGAGCAGAGACTGCACCGGATCCTCCACGAGTGCAGATATTATCTACAGTTGCAGCGTAATATAGAGCAGAGACTGCACCGGATCCTCCACGAGTGCAGATATTATCTACAGGCGCAGAGTAATATAGAGCCGAGACTGCACCGGATCCTCCACGAGTGCAGCGTAATATAGAGCAGAGACTGCACCGGATCCTCCACGAGTGCAGATATTATCTACAGTTGCAGCGTAATATAGAGCAGAGACTGCACCGGATCCTCCACGAGTGCAGATATTATCTACAGTTGCAGCGTAATATAGAGCCGAAACTGCACCGGATCCTCCGCGAATGCAGCGTAATATAGAGCCGAGACTGCACCGGATCCTCCGCGAGTGCAGCGTAATATAGAGCCGAGACTGCACCGGATCCTCCACCAGTGCAGCGTAATATAGAGCCGAGACTGAACCGGATCCTCCGCGAGCGCAGATATCATCTACAGGTGCAGCGTAATATAGAGCCGAGACTGCACCGGATCCTCCGCGAGCGCAGCGTAATATAGAGCAGAGACTGCACCGGATCCTCCACGAGTGCAGATATCATCTACAGGTGCAGCGTAATATAGTGCCGAGACTGCACCGGATCCTCCGCGAGTGCAGAGTAATATAGAGCCGAGACTGCACCAGATCCTCCACGAGTGCAGATATAATCTACAGGTGCAGCGTAATATAGAGCAGAGACTGCACCGGATCCTCCGCGAGCGCAGATATTATCTACAGGTGCAGCGTAATATAGAGCCGAGACTGCACCGGATCCTCGGCAAGCGCAGCGTAATATAGAGCAGAGACTGCACCGGATCCTCCACGAGTGTAGATATCATCTACAGGTGCAGCGTAATATAGTGCCGAGACTGAACCGGATCCTCCGCGAGCGCAGATATCATCTACAGGTGCAGCGTAATATAGAGCCGAGGCTGCACCGGATCCTCCACGAGTGCAGATATTATCTACAGGTGGAGCGTACTATAGAGCCGAGGCTGCACCGGATCCTCCACGAGTGCAGATATTATCTACAGGTGCAGCGTAATATAGAGCAGAGGCTGCACCGGATCCTCCACGAGTGCAGATATTATCTACAGGTGCAGAGTAATATAGAGCCGAGGCTGCACCGGATCCTCCACGAGTGCAGATATTATCTACAGGCGCAGAGTAATAGAGAGCCGAGACTGAACCGGATCCTCCACGAGTGCAGATATTATCTACAGGCGCAGAGTAATATAGAGCCGAGACTGCACCGGATTCTCCACGAGTGCAGCGTAATAAAGAGCAGAGACTGCACCGGATTCTCCACGAGTGCAGATATCATCTACAGGTGCAGTGTAATATAGAGCCGAGACTTCACCAGATCCTCCACGAGCGCAGATATCATCTACAGGTGCAGCGTAATATAGAGCAGAGACTGCACCGGATCCTCCGCGAGTGCAGATATTATCTACAGGTGCAGCGTAATATAGAGCCGAGACTGAACCGGATCCTCCGCGAGCGCAGATATCATCTACAGGTGCAGCGTAATATAGAGCAGAGACTGCACCGGATCCTCCGCGAGTGCAGATATTATCTACAGGTGCAGAGTAATATAGAGCCGAGACTGCACCAGATCCTCCACGAGTGCAGATATAATCTACAGGTGCAGCGTAATATAGAGCAGAGACTGCACCGGATCCTCCGCGAGCGCAGATATTATCTACAGGTGCAGCGTAATATAGAGCCGAGACTGCACCGGATCCTCGGCAAGCGCAGCGTAATATAGAGCAGAGACTGCACCGGATCCTCCACGAGTGTAGATATCATCTACAGGTGCAGCGTAATATAGTGCCGAGACTGAACCGGATCCTCCGCGAGCGCAGATATCATCTACAGGTGCAGCGTAATATAGAGCCGAGGCTGCACCGGATCCTCCACGAGTGCAGATATTATCTACAGGTGGAGCGTACTATAGAGCCGAGGCTGCACCGGATCCTCCACGAGTGCAGATATTATCTACAGGTGCAGCGTAATATAGAGCAGAGGCTGCACCGGATCCTCCACGAGTGCAGATATTATCTACAGGTGCAGAGTAATATAGAGCCGAGGCTGCACCGGATCCTCCACGAGTGCAGATATTATCTACAGGCGCAGAGTAATAGAGAGCCGAGACTGAACCGGATCCTCCACGAGTGCAGATATTATCTACAGGCGCAGAGTAATATAGAGCCGAGACTGCACCGGATTCTCCACGAGTGCAGCGTAATAAAGAGCAGAGACTGCACCGGATTCTCCACGAGTGCAGATATCATCTACAGGTGCAGTGTAATATAGAGCCGAGACTTCACCAGATCCTCCACGAGCGCAGATATCATCTACAGGTGCAGCGTAATATAGAGCAGAGACTGCACCGGATCCTCCGCGAGTGCAGATATTATCTACAGGTGCAGCGTAATATAGAGCCGAGACTGAACCGGATCCTCCGCGAGCGCAGATATCATCTACAGGTGCAGCGTAATATAGAGCAGAGACTGTACCGGATCCTCCGCGAGTGCAGCGTAATATAGAGCCGAGACTGCACCGGATCCTCCACGAGTGCAGATATTATCTACAGTTGCAGCGTAATATAGAGCAGAGACTGCACCGGATCCTCCACGAGTGCAGATATTATCTACAGTTGCAGCGTAATATAGAGCAGAGACTTCACCGGATCCTCCACGAGTGCAGCGTAATATAGAGCAGAGACTGCACCGGATCCTCCAAGAGTGCAGATATTATCTACAGGTGCAGTATAATATAGAGCAGAGACTGCACCGGATCCTCCACGAGTGCGGGGTAATATAGAGCAGAGACAGCACTGGATCCTCCACGAGTGCAGCGTAATATAGAGTCTAGGCTGCACCGGATCCTCCACGAGTGCAGATATTATCTACAGTTGCAGCGTAATATAGAGCCGAGACTGCACCGGATCCTAAGCGAGTGCAGCGTAATATAGAGCCGAGACTGCACCAGATCCTCCGCGAGCGCAGATATCATCTACAGGTGCAGCGTAATATAGAGCCGAGACTGCACCGGACCCTCCGCGAGCGCAGATATTATCTACAGGTGCAGCGTAATATAGAGCCGAAACTGCAGCAGATCCTCCGTGAGTGCAGATATTATCTACAGGTGCAGAGTAATATAGAGCCGAGGCTGCACCGGATCCTCCGCGAGTGCAGATATTATCTACAGGTGCAGAGTAATATAGAGCCGAGACTGTACCGGATCCTCCGCGAGTGCAGATATTATCTACAGGTGCAGCGTAATATAGAGCCGAGACTGTACCAGATCCTCCGCGAGTGCAGATATTATCTACAGGCGCAGATTTATATAAAGCCGAGACTGCACCGGATCCTCCGCGAGTGCAGATATTATCTACAGGTGCAGCGTAATATAGAGCCGAGACTGCACCGGATCCTCCACGAGTGCAGATATTATCTACAGGTGCAGAGTAATATAGAGCCGAGGCTGCACCGGATCCTCCACGAGTGCAGATATTATCTACAGGTGCAAAGTAATATAGAGCAGAGACTGAACCGGATTCTCCACGAGTGCAGCGTAATATAGAGCAGAGACTGCACCGGATTCTCCACGAGTGCAGATATTATCTTCAGGTGCAGCGTAATATAGAGCAGAGACTGCACCGGATCCTCCACGAGTGCAGATATTATCTACAGTTGCAGCGTAATATAGAGCAGAGACTGCACCGGATCCTCCACGAGTGCAGATATTATCTACAGTTGCAGCGTAATATAGAGCCGAGACTGCACCGGATCCTCCGCGAATGCAGCGTAATATAGAGCCGAGACTGCACCGGATCCTCCGCGAGTGCAGCGTAATATAGAGCCGAGACTGCACCGGATCCTCCACCAGTGCAGCGTAATATAGAGCCGAGACTGAACCTGATCCTCCGCGAGCGCAGATTTCATCTACAGGTGCAGCGTAATATAGAGCCGAGACATCACCGGATCCTCCGAGAGCGCAGCGTAATATAGAGCAGAGACTGCACCGGATCCTCCACGAGTGCAGATATCATCTACAGGTGCAGCGTAATATAGTGCCGAGACTGCACCGGATCCTCAGCGAGTGCAGATATAATCTACAGGTGCAGCGTAATATAGAGCAGAGACTGCACCGGATCCTCCGCGAGCGCAGATATTATCTTCAGGTGCAGCGTAATATAGAGCCGAGACTGCACCGGATCCTCCGCGAGCGCAGCGTAATATAGAGCAGAGACTGCACCGGATCCTCCACGAGTGCAGATATCATCTACAGGTGCAGCGCAATATAGTGCCGAGACTGCACCGGATCCTCCGCGAGTGCAAATATTATCTACAGGAGCAGCGTAATATAGAGCCGAGGCTGCACCGGATCCTCCACGAGTGCAGATATTATCTACAGGTGCAGCGTAATATAGAACCGAGGCTGCACCGGATCCTCCACGAGTGCAGATATTATCTACAGGTGCAGCGTAATATAGAGCAGAGGCAGCAACGGATCCTCCGCGAGTGCAGATATTATCTACAGGCGCAGAGTAATAGAGAGCCGAGACTGAACCGGATCCTCCACGAGTGCAGATATTATCTACAGGTGCAGAGTAATATAGAGCCGAGGCAGCACCGGATCCTCCACGAGTGCAGATATTATCTACAGGCGCAGAGTAATAGAGAGCCGAGACTGAACCGGATCCTCCACGAGTGCAGATATTATCTACAGGCGCAGAGTAATATAGAGCCGAGACTGCACCGGATTCTCCACGAGTGCAGCGTAATATAGAGCAGAGACTGCACCGGATTCTCCACGAGTGCAGATATTATCTACAGGTGCAGCGTAATATAGAGCAGAGACTGCACCGGATCCTCCACGAGTGCCGATATTATCTACAGTTGCAGCGTAATATAGAGCAGAGACTGCACCGGATCCTCCACGAGTGCAGATATTATCTACAGGCGCAGAGTAATATAGAGCCGAGACTGCACCGGATCCTCCACGAGTGCAGCGTAATATAGAGCAGAGACTGCACCGGATCCTCCACGAGTGCAGATATTATCTACAGTTGCAGCGTAATATAGAGCAGAGACTGCACCGGATCCTCCACGAGTGCAGATATTATCTACAGTTGCAGCGTAATATAGAGCCGAAACTGCACCGGATCCTCCGCGAATGCAGCGTAATATAGAGCCGAGACTGCACCGGATCCTCCGCGAGTGCAGCGTAATATAGAGCCGAGACTGCACCGGATCCTCCACCAGTGCAGCGTAATATAGAGCCGAGACTGAACCGGATCCTCCGCGAGCGCAGATATCATCTACAGGTGCAGCGTAATATAGAGCCGAGACTGCACCGGATCCTCCGCGAGCGCAGCGTAATATAGAGCAGAGACTGCACCGGATCCTCCACGAGTGCAGATATCATCTACAGGTGCAGCGTAATATAGTGCCGAGACTGCACCGGATCCTCCGCGAGTGCAGAGTAATATAGAGCCGAGACTGCACCAGATCCTCCACGAGTGCAGATATAATCTACAGGTGCAGCGTAATATAGAGCAGAGACTGCACCGGATCCTCCGCGAGCGCAGATATTATCTACAGGTGCAGCGTAATATAGAGCCGAGACTGCACCGGATCCTCGGCAAGCGCAGCGTAATATAGAGCAGAGACTGCACCGGATCCTCCACGAGTGTAGATATCATCTACAGGTGCAGCGTAATATAGTGCCGAGACTGAACCGGATCCTCCGCGAGCGCAGATATCATCTACAGGTGCAGCGTAATATAGAGCCGAGGCTGCACCGGATCCTCCACGAGTGCAGATATTATCTACAGGTGGAGCGTACTATAGAGCCGAGGCTACACCGGATCCTCCACGAGTGCAGATATTATCTACAGGTGCAGCGTAATATAGAGCAGAGGCTGCACCGGATCCTCCACGAGTGCAGATATTATCTACAGGTGCAGAGTAATATAGAGCCGAGGCTGCACCGGATCCTCCACGAGTGCAGATATTATCTACAGGCGCAGAGTAATAGAGAGCCGAGACTGAACCGGATCCTCCACGAGTGCAGATATTATCTACAGGCGCAGAGTAATATAGAGCCGAGACTGCACCGGATTCTCCACGAGTGCAGCGTAATAAAGAGCAGAGACTGCACCGGATTCTCCACGAGTGCAGATATCATCTACAGGTGCAGTGTAATATAGAGCCGAGACTTCACCAGATCCTCCACGAGCGCAGATATCATCTACAGGTGCAGCGTAATATAGAGCAGAGACTGCACCGGATCCTCCGCGAGTGCAGATATTATCTACAGGTGCAGCGTAATATAGAGCCGAGACTGAACCGGATCCTCCGCGAGCGCAGATATCATCTACAGGTGCAGCGTAATATAGAGCAGAGACTGTACCGGATCCTACGCGAGTGCAGCGTAATATAGAGCCGAGACTGCACCGGATCCTCCGCGAGTGCAGATATTATCTACAGGTGCAGCGTAATATAGAGCCGAGACTGTACCAGATCCTCCGCGAGTGCAGATATTATCTACAGGCGCAGATTTATATAAAGCCGAGACTGCACCGGATCCTCCGCGAGTGCAGATATTATCTACAGGTGCAGCGTAATATAGAGCCGAGACTGCACCGGATCCTCCACGAGTGCAGATATTATCTACAGGTGCAGCGTAATATAGAGCCGAGACTGTACCGGATCCTCCACGAGTGCAGATATCATCTACAGGTGCAGCGTAATATAGAGCAGAGACTGCACCGGATCCTCCACGAGTGCAGAGTAATATAGAGCAGAGACTGCACCGGATCCTCCACGAGTGCAGATATTATCTACAGTTGCAGCATAATATAGAGCAGAGACTGCACCGGATCCTCCACGAGTGCAGGGTAATATAGAGCAGAGACTGCACCGGATCCTCCACGGGTGCAGATATTATCTACAGTTGCAGCGTAATATAGAGCAGAGACTTCACCGGATCCTCCACGAGTGCAGCGTAATATAGAGCAGAGACTGCACCGGATCCTCCAAGAGTGCAGATATTATCTACAGGTGCAGTATAATATAGAGCAGAGACTGCACCGGATCCTCCACGAGTGCGGGGTAATATAGAGCAGAGACAGCACTGGATCCTCCACGAGTGCAGCGTAATATAGAGTCTAGGCTGCACCGGATCCTCCACGAGTGCAGATATTATCTACAGGCGCAGCGTAATATAGAGCCGAGACTGCACCGGATCCTCAGCGAGTGCAGCGTAATATAGAGCCGAGACTGCACCAGATCCTCCGCGAGCGCAGATATCATCTACAGGTGCAGCGTAATATAGAGCCGAGACTGCACCGGACCCTCCGCGAGCGCAGATATTATCTACAGGTGCAGCGTAATATAGAGCCGAGACTGCAGCAGATCCTCCGTGAGTGCAGATATTATCTACAGGTGCAGAGTAATATAGAGCCGAGGCTGCACCGGATCCTCCGCGAGTGCAGATATTATCTACAGGTGCAGAGTAATATAGAGCCGAGACTGTACCGGATCCTCCGCGAGTGCAGATATTATCTACAGGTGCAGCGTAATATAGAGCCGAGACTGTACCAGATCCTCCGCGAGTGCAGATATTATCTACAGGCGCAGATTTATATAAAGCCGAGACTGCACCGGATCCTCCGCGAGTGCAGATATTATCTACAGGTGCAGCGTAATATAGAGCCGAGACTGCACCGGATCCTCCACGAGTGCAGATATTATCTACAGGTGCAGAGTAATATAGAGCCGAGGCTGCACCGGATCCTCCACGAGTGCAGATATTATCTACAGGTGCAAAGTAATATAGAGCAGAGACTGAACCGGATTCTCCACGAGTGCAGCGTAATATAGAGCAGAGACTGCACCGGATTCTCCACGAGTGCAGATATTATCTTCAGGTGCAGCGTAATATAGAGCAGAGACTGCACCGGATCCTCGAGTGCAGATATCATCTACAGGTGCAGAGTAATATAGAGCAGAGACTGCACCGGATCCTCCACGAGTGCAGATATCATCTACAGGTGCAGCGTAATATAGAGCCGAGACTGTACCGGATCCTCCACGAGTGCAGATATCATCTACAGGTGCAGCGTAATATAGAGCAGAGACTGCACCGGATCCTCCACGAGTGCAGAGTAATATAGAGCAGAGACTGCACCGGATCCTCCACGAGTGCAGATATTATCTACAGTTGCAGCATAATATAGAGCAGAGACTGCACCGGATCCTCCACGAGTGCAGGGTAATATAGAGCAGAGACTGCACCGGATCCTCCACGGGTGCAGCGTAATATAGGGCCGAGGCTGCACTGGATCCTCCACGAGTGCAGATATTATCTACAGGCGCAGCGTAATATAGAGCCGAGACTGCACCGGATCCTCAGCGAGTGCAGCGTAATATAGAGCCGAGACTGCACCAGATCCTCCGCGAGCGCAGATATCATCTACAGGTGCAGCTTAATATAGACCCGAGACTGCACCGGATCCTCCACGAGTGCAGATATTATCTACAGGTGCAGCGTAATATAGAGCCGAGACTGAACCGGACCCTCCGCGAGCGCAGATATAATCTACAGGTGCAGCGTAATATAGAGCCAAGACTGTACCGGATCCTCAGCGAGTGCAGCTTAATATAGAGCCGAGACTGCACCGGATCCTCCACGAGTGCAGATATTATCTACAGTTGCAGCGTAATATAGAGCAGAGACTGCACCGGATCCTCCGCGAGTGCAGATATTATCTACAGGTGCAGCCTAATATAGAGCTGAGTCTGCACCGGGTCCTCAGTGAGTGCAGCGTAATATAGAGCCGAGACTGCACCGGATCCTCGAGTGCAGATATCATCTACAGGTGCAGCGTAATATAGAGCCGAGACTGCACCAGACCCTCCGCGAGCGCAGATATCATCTACAGGTGAAGCTTAATATAGAGCCGAGACTGCACCGGATCCTCCGCGAGCGCAGATATCATCTACAGGTGCAGCGTAATATAGAGCCGAGACTGTACCGGATCCTCCTCGAGCACAAATATCATCTACAGGTGCAGCGTAATATAGAGCCGAGACTGCATCGGATCCTCCGCGAGAGCAGATATCATCTACAGGTGCAGCGTAATATAGAGCCGAGACTGCACCGGATCCTCCACGAGTGCAGATATTATCTACAGTTGCAGCGTTATATAGAGCAGAGACTGCACCGGATCCTCCACGAGTTCAGATATTATCTACAGTTGTAGCGTAATATAGAGCAGAGACTTCACCGGATCCTCCACGAGTGCAGCGTAATATAGAGCAGAGACTGCACCGGATCCTCCACGAGTGCAGATATTATCTACAGGTGCAGCATAATATAGAGCAGAGACTGCACCGGATTCTCCACGAGTGCAGCGTAATATAGAGCCGAGGCTGCACCGGATCCTCCACGAGTGCAGATATTATCTACAGGCGCAGCGTAATATAGAGCAGAGACTGCACCGGATCCTCAGCGACTGCAGCGTAATATAGAGCCGAGACTGCACCAGATCCTCCGCGAGCGCAGATATCATCTACAGGTGCAGCGTAATATAGAGCCGAGACTGCACCGGACCCTCCGCGAGCGCAGATATCATCTACAGGTGCAGCTTAATATAGAGCAGAGACTGCACCGAATCCTCCGCGAGCGCAGATATCATCTACAGGTGCAGCGTAATATAGAGCCGAGACTGTACCGGATCCTCCGCGAGTGCAGCGTAATATAGAGCAGAGACTGCACCGGATCCTCCACGAGTGCAGATATCATCTACAGGTGCAGCGTAATATAGAGCCGAGACTGCACCGGATCCTCCACGAGTACAGATATTATCTACAGGTGCAGTGTAATATAGAGCCGAGACTTCACCAGATCCTCCACGAGCGCAGATATCATCTACAGGTGCAGCGTAATATAGAGCCGAGACTGCACCGGATCCTCCACGAGTGCAGCGTAATATAGAGCAGAGACTGCACCGGATCCTCCACGAGTGCAGATATCATCTACAGCTGCAGCTTAATATAGTGCCGAGACTGCACGGGATCCTCCGCGAGTGCAGATATTATCTACAGGTGCAGCGTAATATAGAGCCGAGACTGAACCGGATCCTCCACGAGCGCAGATATCATCTACAAGTGCAGCGTAATATAGAGCGGAGACTGAACCGGATCCTCCGCGAGCGCAGATATTATCTACAGGTGCAGCGTAATATAGAGCCGAGACTGTACCGGATCCTCCGCGAGTGCAGCGTAATATAGAGCCGAGACTGCACCGGACCCTCCGCGAGCGCAGATATCATCTACAGGTGCAGCGTAATATAGAGCCGAGACTGCACCGGATCCTCCGCGAGTGTAGATATCATCTACAGGTGCAGCGTAATATAGAGGCGAGACTGCACCGGATCCTCCGCGAGTGCAGCGTAATATAGAGCCGAGACTTCACCAGATCCTCCGCGAGTGCAGATATCATCTACAGGTGCAGCGTAATATAGAGCAGAGACTGCACCGGATCCTCCACGAGTGCAGATATCTACAGGTGCAGAGTAATATAGAGCAGAGACTGCACCGGATCCTCCACGATTGCAGCGTAATATAGAGCCGAGGCTGCACCGGATCCTCCACGAGTGCATATATTATCTACAGGTGCAGCGTAATATAGAGCCGAGGCTGCACAGGATCCTCCACGAGTGCAGATATTATCTACAGGTGCAGCGTAATATAGAGCCGAGACTGCACCAGATCCTCCGCGAGCGCAAATATCATCTACAGGTGCAGCTTAATATAGAGCCGAGACTGCACCGGATCCTCCACGAGTACAGATATTATCTACAGGTGCAGCGTAATATAGAGCCGAGACTGAACCGGATCCTCCGCGAGCGCAGATATCATCTACAGGTGCAGCGTAATATAGAGCCGAGACTGTACTGGATCCTCCGCGAGTGCAGCGTAATATACAGCAGAGACTGCACCGGATCCTCCACGAGTGCAGATATCATTTACAGGTGCAGCTTAATATAGAGCCGAGAGTGCACCGAATCCTCCACGAGTGCAGATATTATCTACAGGTGCAGTGTAATATAGAGTCGAGACTTCACCAGATCCTCCACGAGCGCAGATATCATCTACAGGTGCAGCGTAATATAGAGCAGAGACTGCACCGGATCCTCCGCGAGTGCAGATATTATCTACAGGTGCAGCGTAATATAGAGCCGAGACTGAACCGGATTCTCCGCGAGCGCAGATATCATCTACAGGTGCAGCGTAATATAGAGCCGAGACTGTAGCGGATCCTCCGCGAGTGCAGATATCATCTACAGGTGCAGCTTAATATAGAGCCAAGACTGCACCGGATCCTCCACGAGTGCAGATATCATCTACAGGTGCAGCGTAACATAGAGCAGAGACTGCACCGGATCCTCTGCGAGTGCAGATATTATCTACAGGTGCAGCGTAATATAGAGCCGAGACTGAACCGGATCCTCCGAGTGCGCAGATATTATCTACAGGTGCAGCGTAATATAGAGCCGAGACTGCACCGGATCCTCCACGAGTGCAGATATTATCTACAGTTGCAGCGTAATATAGAGCAGAGACTGCACCGGATCCTCCACGAGTGCAGATATTATCTACAGTTGCAGCGTAATATAGAGCAGAGACTTCACCGGATCCTCCACGAGTGCAGCGTAATATAGAGCAGAGACTGCAACGGATCCTCCACGAGTGCAGATATTATCTACAGGTGCAGTATAATACAGAGCAGAGACTGCACCGGATCCTCCACGAGTGCGGGGTAATATAGAGCAGAGACAGCACCGGATCCTCCACGAGTGCAGCGTAATATAGAGCCGAGGCTGCACCGGATCCTCCACGAGTGCAGATATTATCTACAGGCGCAGCGTAATATAGAGCCGAGACTGCACCGGATCCTCAGCGAGTGCAGCGTAATATAGAGCCGAGACTGCACCAGATCCTCCGCGAGCGCAGATATCATCTACAGGTGCAGCGTAATATAGAGCCGAGACTGCACCGGACCCTCCGCGAGCGCAGATATCATCTACAGGTGCAGCTTAATATAGAGCCGAGACTGCACCGGATCCTCCACGAGTGCAGATATTATCTACAGGTGCAGCGTAATTTAGAGCCGAGACTGAACCGGATCCTCCGCGAGCGCAGATATCATCTACAGGTGCAGCGTAATATAGAGCCGAGACTGTACCGGATCCTCCGCGAGTGCAGCGTAATATAGAGCAGAGACTGCACCGGATCCTCCACGAGTGCAGATATCATCTACAGGTGCAACTTAATATAGAGCCGAGACTGCACCGGATCCTCCGCGAGTGCAGATATTATCTACAGGTGCAGCGTAATATAGAGCCGAGACTGAACCGGATCCTCCGCGAGTGCAGATATTATCTACAGGTGCAGCGTAATATAGAGCCGAGACTGAACCGGATCCTCCGCGACCGCAGATATTATGTACAGGTGCAGCGTAATATAGAGCCGAGACTGTACCGGATCCTCCGCGAGTGCAGCGTAATATAGAGCAGAGACTGCACCGGATCCTCCACGAGCGCAGATATTATCTACAGGTGCAGCTTAATATAGAGCCAAGACTGCACCGGATCCTCCACGAGTGCAGATATTATATACAGGTGCAGCGTAATATAGAGCAAAGACTGCACCGGATCCTCCGCGAGTGCAGATATTATCTACAGGTGCAGCGTAATATAGAGCAGAGACTTCACCGGATCCTCCACGAGTGAAGCGTAATATAGAGCAGAGACTGCACCGGATCCTCCACGAGTGCAGATATTATCTACAGTTGCAGCGTAATATAGAGCAGAGACTGCACCGGATCCTCCACGAGTGCAGATATTATCTACAGTTGCAGCGTAATATAGAGCAGAGACTTCACCGGATCCTCCACGAGTGCAGCGTAATATAGAGCAGAGACTGCACCGGATCCTCCAAGAGTGCAGATATTATCTACAGGTGCAGTATAATATAGAGCAGAGACTGCACCGGATCCTCCACGAGTGCGGGGTAATATAGAGCAGAGACAGCACTGGATCCTCCACGAGTGCAGCGTAATATAGAGTCTAGGCTGCACCGGATCCTCCACGAGTGCAGATATTATCTACAGGCGCAGCGTAATATAGAGCCGAGACTGCACCGGATCCTCAGCGAGTGCAGCGTAATATAGAGCCGAGACTGCACCAGATCCTCCGCGAGCGCAGATATCATCTACAGGTGCAGCGTAATATAGAGCCGAGACTGCACCGGACCCTCCGCGAGCGCAGATATTATCTACAGGTGCAGCGTAATATAGAGCCGAGACTGCAGCAGATCCTCCGTGAGTGCAGATATTATCTACAGGTGCAGAGTAATATAGAGCCGAGGCTGCACCGGATCCTCCGCGAGTGCAGATATTATCTACAGGTGCAGAGTAATATAGAGCCGAGACTGTACCGGATCCTCCGCGAGTGCAGATATTATCTACAGGTGCAGCGTAATATAGAGCCGAGACTGTACCAGATCCTCCGCGAGTGCAGATATTATCTACAGGCGCAGATTTATATAAAGCCGAGACTGCACCGGATCCTCCGCGAGTGCAGATATTATCTACAGGTGCAGCGTAATATAGAGCCGAGACTGCACCGGATCCTCCACGAGTGCAGATATTATCTACAGGTGCAGAGTAATATAGAGCCGAGGCTGCACCGGATCCTCCACGAGTGCAGATATTATCTACAGGTGCAAAGTAATATAGAGCAGAGACTGAACCGGATTCTCCACGAGTGCAGCGTAATATAGAGCAGAGACTGCACCGGATTCTCCACGAGTGCAGATATTATCTTCAGGTGCAGCGTAATATAGAGCAGAGACTGCACCGGATCCTCGAGTGCAGATATCATCTACAGGTGCAGAGTAATATAGAGCAGAGACTGCACCGGATCCTCCACGAGTGCAGATATCATCTACAGGTGCAGCGTAATATAGAGCCGAGACTGTACCGGATCCTCCACGAGTGCAGATATCATCTACAGGTGCAGCGTAATATAGAGCAGAGACTGCACCCGATCCTCCACGAGTGCAGAGTAATATAGAGCAGAGACTGCACCGGATCCTCCACGAGTGCAGATATTATCTACAGTTGCAGCATAATATAGAGCAGAGACTGCACCGGATCCTCCACGAGTGCAGGGTAATATAGAGCAGAGACTGCACCGGATCCTCCACGGGTGCAGCGTAATATAGGGCCGAGGCTGCACTGGATCCTCCACGAGTGCAGATATTATCTACAGGCGCAGCGTAATATAGAGCCGAGACTGCACCGGATCCTCAGCGAGTGCAGCGTAATATAGAGCCGAGACTGCACCAGATCCTCCGCGAGCGCAGATATCATCTACAGGTGCAGCTTAATATAGACCCGAGACTGCACCGGATCCTCCACGAGTGCAGATATTATCTACAGGTGCAGCGTAATATAGAGCCGAGACTGAACCGGACCCTCCGCGAGCGCAGATATAATCTACAGGTGCAGCGTAATATAGAGCCAAGACTGTACCGGATCCTCAGCGAGTGCAGCTTAATATAGAGCCGAGACTGCACCGGATCCTCCACGAGTGCAGATATTATCTACAGGTGCAGCGTAATATAGAGCAGAGACTGCACCGGATCCTCCGCGAGTGCAGATATTATCTACAGGTGCAGCCTAATATAGAGCTGAGTCTGCACCGGGTCCTCAGTGAGTGCAGCGTAATATAGAGCCGAGACTGCACCGGATCCTCGAGTGCAGATATCATCTACAGGTGCAGCGTAATATAGAGCCGAGACTGCACCAGACCCTCCGCGAGCGCAGATATCATCTACAGGTGAAGCTTAATATAGAGCCGAGACTGCACCGGATCCTCCGCGAGCGCAGATATCATCTACAGGTGCAGCGTAATATAGAGCCGAGACTGCACCGGATCCTCCACGAGTGCAGATATTATCTACAGTTGTAGCGTAATATAGAGCAGAGACTTCACCGGATCCTCCACGAGTGCAGCGTAATATAGAGCAGAGACTGCACCGGATCCTCCACGAGTGCAGATATTATCTACAGGTGCAGCATAATATAGAGCAGAGACTGCACCGGATTCTCCACGAGTGCAGCGTAATATAGAGCCGAGGCTGCACCGGATCCTCCACGAGTGCAGATATTATCTACAGGCGCAGCGTAATATAGAGCAGAGACTGCACCGGATCCTCAGCGACTGCAGCGTAATATAGAGCCGAGACTGCACCAGATCCTCCGCGAGCGCAGATATCATCTACAGGTGCAGCGTAATATAGAGCCGAGACTGCACCGGACCCTCCGCGAGCGCAGATATCATCTACAGGTGCAGCTTAATATAGAGCAGAGACTGCACCGAATCCTCCGCGAGCGCAGATATCATCTACAGGTGCAGCGTAATATAGAGCCGAGACTGTACCGGATCCTCCGCGAGTGCAGCGTAATATAGAGCAGAGACTGCACCGGATCCTCCACGAGTGCAGATATCATCTACAGGTGCAGCGTAATATAGAGCCGAGACTGCACCGGATCCTCCACGAGTACAGATATTATCTACAGGTGCAGTGTAATATAGAGCCGAGACTTCACCAGATCCTCCACGAGCGCAGATATCTACAGGTGCAGCGTAATATAGAGCCGAGACTGCACCGGATCCTCCACGAGTGCAGCGTAATATAGAGCAGAGACTGCACCGGATCCTCCACGAGTGCAGATATCATCTACAGCTGCAGCTTAATATAGTGCCGAGACTGCACGGGATCCTCCGCGAGTGCAGATATTATCTACAGGTGCAGCGTAATATAGAGCCGAGACTGAACCGGATCCTCCACGAGCGCAGATATCATCTACAAGTGCAGCGTAATATAGAGCGGAGACTGAACCGGATCCTCCGCGAGCGCAGATATTATCTACAGGTGCAGCGTAATATAGAGCCGAGACTGTACCGGATCCTCCGCGAGTGCAGCGTAATATAGAGCCGAGACTGCACCGGACCCTCCGCGAGCGCAGATATCATCTACAGGTGCAGCGTAATATAGAGCCGAGACTGCACCGGATCCTCCGCGAGTGTAGATATCATCTACAGGTGCAGCGTAATATAGAGGCGAGACTGCACCGGATCCTCCGCGAGTGCAGCGTAATATAGAGCCGAGACTTCACCAGATCCTCCGCGAGTGCAGATATCATCTACAGGTGCAGCGTAATATAGAGCAGAGACTGCACCGGATCCTCCACGAGTGCAGATATCTACAGGTGCAGAGTAATATAGAGCAGAGACTGCACCGGATCCTCCACGATTGCAGCGTAATATAGAGCCGAGGCTGCACCGGATCCTCCACGAGTGCATATATTATCTACAGGTGCAGCGTAATATAGAGCCGAGGCTGCACAGGATCCTCCACGAGTGCAGATATTATCTACAGGTGCAGCGTAATATAGAGCCGAGACTGCACCAGATCCTCCGCGAGCGCAAATATCATCTACAGGTGCAGCGTAATATAGAGCCGAGACTGCACCGGACCCTCCGCGAGCGCAGATATCATCTACAGGTGCAGCTTAATATAGAGCCGAGACTGCACCGGATCCTCCACGAGTACAGATATTATCTACAGGTGCAGCGTAATATAGAGCCGAGACTGAACCGGATCCTCCGCGAGCGCAGATATCATCTACAGGTGCAGCGTAATATAGAGCCGAGACTGTACTGGATCCTCCGCGAGTGCAGCGTAATATACAGCAGAGACTGCACCGGATCCTCCACGAGTGCAGATATCATTTACAGGTGCAGCTTAATATAGAGCCGAGAGTGCACCGAATCCTCCACGAGTGCAGATATTATCTACAGGTGCAGTGTAATATAGAGTCGAGACTTCACCAGATCCTCCACGAGCGCAGATATCATCTACAGGTGCAGCGTAATATAGAGCAGAGACTGCACCGGATCCTCCGCGAGTGCAGATATTATCTACAGGTGCAGCGTAATATAGAGCCGAGACTGAACCGGATTCTCCGCGAGCGCAGATATCATCTACAGGTGCAGCGTAATATAGAGCCGAGACTGTAGCGGATCCTCCGCGAGTGCAGATATCATCTACAGGTGCAGCTTAATATAGAGCCAAGACTGCACCGGATCCTCCACGAGTGCAGATATCATCTACAGGTGCAGCGTAATATAGAGCAGAGACTGCACCGGATCCTCTGCGAGTGCAGATATTATCTACAGGTGCAGCGTAATATAGAGCCGAGACTGAACCGGATCCTCCGAGTGCGCAGATATTATCTACAGGTGCAGCGTAATATAGAGCCGAGACTGCACCGGATCCTCCACGAGTGCAGATATTATCTACAGTTGCAGCGTAATATAGAGCAGAGACTGCACCGGATCCTCCACGAGTGCAGATATTATCTACAGTTGCAGCGTAATATAGAGCAGAGACTGCACCGGATCCTCCACGAGTGCAGATATTATCTACAGTTGCAGCGTAATATAGAGCAGAGACTTCACCGGATCCTCCACGAGTGCAGCGTAATATAGAGCAGAGACTGCAACGGATCCTCCACGAGTGCAGATATTATCTACAGGTGCAGTATAATACAGAGCAGAGACTGCACCGGATCCTCCACGAGTGCGGGGTAATATAGAGCAGAGACAGCACCGGATCCTCCACGAGTGCAGCGTAATATAGAGCCGAGGCTGCACCGGATCCTCCACGAGTGCAGATATTATCTACAGGCGCAGCGTAATATAGAGCCGAGACTGCACCGGATCCTCAGCGAGTGCAGCGTAATATAGAGCCGAGACTGCACCAGATCCTCCGCGAGCGCAGATATCATCTACAGGTGCAGCGTAATATAGAGCCGAGACTGCACCGGACCCTCCGCGAGCGCAGATATCATCTACAGGTGCAGCTTAATATAGAGCCGAGACTGCACCGGATCCTCCACGAGTGCAGATATTATCTACAGGTGCAGCGTAATTTAGAGCCGAGACTGAACCGGATCCTCCGCGAGCGCAGATATCATCTACAGGTGCAGCGTAATATAGAGCCGAGACTGTACCGGATCCTCCGCGAGTGCAGCGTAATATAGAGCAGAGACTGCACCGGATCCTCCACGAGTGCAGATATCATCTACAGGTGCAACTTAATATAGAGCCGAGACTGCACCGGATCCTCCGCGAGTGCAGATATTATCTACAGGTGCAGCGTAATATAGAGCCGAGACTGAACCGGATCCTCCGCGAGTGCAGATATTATCTACAGGTGCAGCGTAATATAGAGCCGAGACTGAACCGGATCCTCCGCGACCGCAGATATTATGTACAGGTGCAGCGTAATATAGAGCCGAGACTGTACCGGATCCTCCGCGAGTGCAGCGTAATATAGAGCAGAGACTGCACCGGATCCTCCACGAGCGCAGATATTATCTACAGGTGCAGCTTAATATAGAGCCAAGACTGCACCGGATCCTCCACGAGTGCAGATATTATATACAGGTGCAGCGTAATATAGAGCAAAGACTGCACCGGATCCTCCGCGAGTGCAGATATTATCTACAGGTGCAGCGTAATATAGAGCAGAGACTTCACCGGATCCTCCACGAGTGAAGCGTAATATAGAGCAGAGACTGCACCGGATCCTCCACGAGTGCAGATATTATCTACAGGTGCAGTATAATATAGAGCAGAGACTGCACCGGATCCTCCACGAGTGCGGGGTAATATAGAGCAGAGACAGCACCGGATCCTCCACGAGTGTAGCGTAATATAGAGCCGAGGCTGCACCGGATCCTCCACGAGTGCATATACTATCTACAGGTGCAGCGTAATATAGAGCCGAGACTGCACCAGATCCTCCGCGAGCGCAGATATCATGTACAGGTGCAGCGTAATATAGAGCCGAGACTGCACCGGACCCTCTGCGAGCGCAGATATCATCTACAGGTGCAGCTTAATATAGAGCCGAGACTGCACCGGATCCTCCACGAGTGCAGATATTATCTACAGGTGCAGCGTAATATAAAGCCGAGACTGAACCGGATCCTCCGCGAGCGCAGATATCATCTACAGGTGCAGCGTAATATAGAGCAGAGACTGTACCGGATCCTCCGCGAGTGCAGCGTAATATAGAGCAGAGACTGCACCGGATCCTCCACGAGTGCAGATATCATTTACAGGTGCAGCTTAATATAGAGCCGAGAGTGCACCGGATCCTCCACGAGTGCAGATATTATCTACAGGTGCAGTGTAATATAGAGCCGAGACTTCACCAGATCCTCCACGAGCGTAGATATCATCTACAGGAGCAGCGTAATATAGAGCAGAGACTGCACCGGATCCTCCGCGAGTGCAGATATTATCTACAAGCGCAGCGTAATATAGAGACGAGACGGCACCGGATCTTCAGCGAGTGCAGCGTAATATAGAGCCGAGACTGCACCAGATCCTCCGCGAGCGCAGATATCATCTACAGGTGCAGCGTAATATAGAGCCGAGACTGCACCGGACCCTCCGCGAGCGCAGATATCATCTACAGGTGCAGCTTAATATAGAGCCGAGACTGCACCGGATCCTCCACGAGTACAGATATTATCTACAGGTGCAGCGTAATATAGAGCCGAGACTGAACCGGATCCTCCGCGAGCGCAGATATCATCTACAGGTGCAGCGTAATATAGAGCCGAGACTGTACTGGATCCTCCGCGAGTGCAGCGTAATATAGAGCAGAGACTGCACCGGATCCTCCACGAGTGCAGATATCATTTACAGGTGCAGCATAATATAGAGCCGAGAGTGCACCGAATCCTCCACGAGTGCAGATATTATCTACAGGTGCAGTGTAATATAGAGTCGAGACTTCACCAGATCCTCCACGAGCGCAGATATCATCTACAGGTGAAGCGTAATATAGAGCAGAGACTGCACCGGATCCTCCGCGAGTGCAGATATTATCTACAGGTGCAGCGTAATATAGAGCCGAGACTGAACCGGATTCTCCGCGAGCGCAGATATCATCTACAGGTGCAGCGTAATATAGAGCCGAGACTGTAGCGGATCCTCCGCGAGTGCAGATATCATCTACAGGTGCAGCTTAATATAGAGCCAAGACTGCACCGGATCCTCCACGAGTGCAGATATCATCTACAGGTGCAGCGTAATATAGAGCAGAGACTGCACCGGATCCTCCGCGAGTGCAGATATTATCTACAGGTGCAGCGTAATATAGAGCCGAGACTGAACCGGATCCTCCGAGTGCGCAGATATTATCTACAGGTGCAGCGTAATATAGAGCCGAGACTGCACCGGATCCTCCACGAGTGCAGATATTATCTACAGTTGCAGCGTAATATAGAGCAGAGACTGCACCGGATCCTCCACGAGTGCAGATATTATCTACAGTTGCAGCGTAATATAGAGCAGAGACTTCACCGGATCCTCCACGAGTGCAGCGTAATATAGAGCAGAGACTGCAACGGATCCTCCACGAGTGCAGATATTATCTACAGGTGCAGTATAATACAGAGCAGAGACTGCACCGGATCCTCCACGAGTGCGGGGTAATATAGAGCAGAGACAGCACCGGATCCTCCACGAGTGCAGCGTAATATAGAGCCGAGGCTGCACCGGATCCTCCACGAGTGCAGATATTATCTACAGGCGCAGCGTAATATAGAGCCGAGACTGCACCGGATCCTCAGCGAGTGCAGCGTAATATAGAGCCGAGACTGCACCAGATCCTCCGCGAGCGCAGATATCATCTACAGGGGCAGCGTAATATAGAGCCGAGACTGCACCGGACCCTCCGCGAGCGCAGATATCATCTACAGGTGCAGCTTAATATAGAGCCGAGACTGCACCGGATCCTCCACGAGTGCAGATATTATCTACAGGTGCAGCGTAATTTAGAGCCGAGACTGAACCGGATCCTCCGCGAGCGCAGATATCATCTACAGGTGCAGCGTAATATAGAGCCGAGACTGTACCGGATCCTCCGCGAGTGCAGCGTAATATAGAGCAGAGACTGCACCGGATCCTCCACGAGTGCAGATATCATCTACAGGTGCAACTTAATATAGAGCCGAGACTGCACCGGATCCTCCGCGAGTGCAGATATTATCTACAGGTGCAGCGTAATATAGAGCCGAGACTGAACCGGATCCTCCGCGAGTGCAGATATTATCTACAGGTGCAGCGTAATATAGAGCCGAGACTGAACCGGATCCTCCGCGACCGCAGATATTATGTACAGGTGCAGCGTAATATAGAGCCGAGACTGTACCGGATCCTCCGCGAGTGCAGCGTAATATAGAGCAGAGACTGCACCGGATCCTCCACGAGCGCAGATATTATCTACAGGTGCAGCTTAATATAGAGCCAAGACTGCACCGGATCCTCCACGAGTGCAGATATTATATACAGGTGCAGCGTAATATAGAGCAAAGACTGCACGGGATCCTCCGCGAGTGCAGATATTATCTACAGGTGCAGCGTAATATAGAGCAGAGACTTCACCGGATCCTCCACGAGTGAAGCGTAATATAGAGCAGAGACTGCACCGGATCCTCCACGAGTGCAGATATTATCTACAGGTGCAGTATAATATAGAGCAGAGACTGCACCGGATCCTCCACGAGTGCGGGGTAATATAGAGCAGAGACAGCACCGGATCCTCCACGAGTGTAGCGTAATATAGAGCCGAGGCTGCACCGGATCCTCTACGAGTGCATATACTATCTACAGGTGCAGCGTAATATAGAGCCGAGACTGCACCAGATCCTCCGCGAGCGCAGATATCATCTACAGGTGCAGCGTAATATAGAGCCGAGACTGCACCGGACCCTCTGCGAGCGCAGATATCATCTACAGGTGCAGCTTAACATAGAGCCGAGACTGCACCGGATCCTCCACGAGTGCAGATATTATCTACAGGTGCAGCGTAATATAAAGCCGAGACTGAACCGGATCCTCCGCGAGCGCAGATATCATCTACAGGTGCAGCGTAATATAGAGCCGAGACTGTACCGGATCCTCCGCGAGTGCAGCGTAATATAGAGCAGAGACTGCACCGGATCCTCCACGAGTGCAGATATCATTTACAGGTGCAGCTTAATATAGAGCCGAGAGTGCACCGGATCCTCCACGAGTGCAGATATTATCTACAGGTGCAGTGTAATATAGAGCCGAGACTTCACCAGATCCTCCACGAGCGTAGATATCATCTACAGGAGCAGCGTAATATAGAGCAGAGACTGCACCGGATCCTCCGCGAGTGCAGATATTATCTACAAGCGCAGCGTAATATAGAGACGAGACGGCACCGGATCTTCAGCGAGTGCAGCGTAATATAGAGCCGAGACTGCACCAGATCCTCCGCGAGCGCAGATATCATCTACAGGTGCAGCGTAATATAGAGCCGAGACTGAACCGGATCCTCCGCGAGCGCAGATATCATCTACAGGTGCAGCGTAATAAAGAGCCGAGACTGAACCGGATCCTCCGCGAGTGCAGATATCATCTACAGGTGCAGCTTAATATAGAGCCGAGACTGCACCGGATCCTCCGCGAGTGCAGATATTATCTACAGGAGCAGCGTAATATAGAGCCGAGACTGAACCGGATCCTCCGCGAGTGCAGATATTATGTACAGGTGCAGCGTAAAATATAGAGCCGAGACTGTACCGGATCCTCCGCGAGTGCAGCGTAATATAGAGCAGAGACTGCACCGGATCCTCCGCGAGTGCAGATATTATCTACAGGTGCAGCGTAATATAGAGCCGAGATTGCACCGGATCCTCCGCGAGTGCAGATATTATCTACAGGTGCAGCCTAATATAGAGCCGAGACTGCACCGGATCCTCAGTGAGTGCAGAGTAATATAGAGCCGAGACTGCACCGGATCCTCCACGAGTGCAGATATCATCTACAGGTGCAGCGTAATATAGAGCCGAGACTGCACCGGACCCTCCGCGAGCGCAGATATCATCTACAGGTGCAGCGTAATAAAGAGCCGAGACTGAACCGGATCCTCCGCGAGAGCAGATATCATCTACAGGTGCAGCGTATTATAGAGCCGAGACTGAACCGGATCCTCCGCGAGCGCAGATATCATCTACAGGTGCAGCGTAATATAGAGCGGAGACTGTACCGGATCCTCCGCGAGTGCAGCGTAATATAGAGCAGAGACTGCACCGGATCCTCCACGAGTGCAGATATCATTTACAGGTGCAGCTTAATATAGAGCCGAGAGTGCACCGGATCCTCCACGAGTGCAGATATTATCTACAGGTGCAGCTTAATATAGAGCCGAGACTTCACCAGATCCTCCACGAGCGCAGATATCATCTACAGGTGCAGCGCAATATAGAGCAGAGACTGCACCGGATCCTCCATGAGTGCAGATATTATCTACAGGTGCAGTATAATATAGAGCAGAGACTGCACCGGATTCTCCACGAGTGCGGGGTAATATAGAGCAGAGACAGCACCGGATCCTCCACGAGTGCAGCGTAATATAGAGCCGAGGGTGCACCGGATCCTCCACGAGTGCAGATATTATCTGCAGGCGCAGCGTAATATAGAGCCGAGACTGCACCGGATCCTCAGCGAGTGCAGCGTAATATAGAGCCGAGATTGCACCAGATCCTCCGCGAGCGCAGATATCATCTACAGGTGCAGCGTAATATAGAGCAGAGACTGCACCGGACCCTCCGCGAGCGCAGATATCATCTACAGGTGCAGCTTAATATAGAGCCGAGACTGCACCGGATCCTCCACGAGTGCAGGTATTATCTACAGGTGCAGCGTAATCTAGAGCCGAGACTGAACCGGATCCTCCGCGAGCGCAGATATCATCTACAGGTGCAGCGTAATATAGAGCCGAGACTGTACCGGATCCTCCGCGAGTGCAGCGTAATATAGAGCAGAGACTGCACCGGATCCTCCGCGAGTGCAGCGTAATATAGAGCCGAGACTGAACCGGATCGTCCGCGAGTGCAGATATCATCTACAGGTGCAGCGTAATATAGAGCCGAGACTGAACCGGATCCTCCGCGAGCGCAGCGTAATATAGAGCCGAGACTGCACCGGATCCTCCACGAGTGCAGATATCATCCACAGGTGCAGCGTAATATAGAGCCGAGACTGCACCGGACCCTCTGCGAGCGCAGATATCATCTACAGGTGCAGCTTAATATAGAGCCGAGACTGCACCGGATCCTCCACGAGTGCAGATATTATCTACAGGTGCAGCGTAATATAAAACCGAGACTGAACCGGATCCTCCGCGAGCGCAGATATCATCTACAGGTGCAGCGTAATATAGAGCCGAGACTGAACCGGATCCTCCGCGAGTGCAGCGTAATATAGAGCAGAGACTGCACCGGATCCTCCACGAGTGCAGATATCATTTACAGGTGCAGCTTAATATAGAGCCGAGAGTGCACCGGATCCTCCACGAGTGCAGATATTATCTACAGGTGCAGTGTAATATAGAGCCGAGACTTCACCAGATCCTCCACGAGCGTAGATATCATCTACAGGTGCAGCGTAATATAGAGCAGAGACTGCACCGGATCCTCCGCGAGTGCAGATATTATCTACAAGCGCAGCGTAATATAGAGCCGAGACGGCACCGGATCTTCAGCGAGTGCAGCGTAATATAGAGCCGAGACTGCACCAGATCCTCCGCGAGCGCAGATATCATCTACAGGTGCAGCGTAATATAGAGCCGAGACTGCACCGGACCCTCCACGAGTGCAGATATCATCTACAGGTGCAGCGTAATATAGAGCCGAGACTGAACCGGATCCTCCGCGAGTGCAGCGTAATATAGAGCCGAGACTGCACCGGACCCTCCACGAGTGCAGATATCATCTACAGGTGCAGCGTAATATAGAGCCGAGACTGCACCGGACCCTCCACGAGTGCAGTTATTATCTACAGGAGCAGCGTAATATAGAGCCGAGACTGAACCGGATCCTCCGCGAGCGCAGATATCATCTACAGGTGCAGCGTAATATAGAGCCGAGACTGAACCGGATCCTCCGCGAGTGCAGATATCATCTACAGGTGCAGCTTAATATAGAGCAGAGACTGCACCGGATCCTCCGCGAGTGCAGATATTATCTACAGGTGCAGCGTAATATAGAGCCGAGACTGAACTGGATCCTCCGCGAGTCCAGATATTATGTACAGGTGCAGTTTAATATAGAGCCGAGACTGTACCGGATCCTCCGCGAGTGCAGCGTAATATAGAGCAGAGACTGCACCGGATCCTCCGCGAGTGCAGATATTATCTACAGGTGCAGCGTAATATAGAGCCGAGATTGCACCGGATCCTCCGCGAGTGCAGATATTATCTACAGGTGCAGCCTAATATAGAGCCGAGACTGCACCGGATCCTCAGTGAGTGCAGAGTAATATAGAGCCGAGACTGCACCGGATCCTCCACGAGTGCAGATATCATCTACAGGTGCAGCGTAATATAGAGCCGAGACTGCACCAGACCCTCCGTGAGCGCAGATATCATCTACAGGTGCAGCGTAATATAGAGCCGAGACTGAACCGGATCCTCCGCGAGAGCAGATATCATCTACAGGTGCAGCGTATTATAGAGCCGAGACTGAACCGGATCCTCCGCGAGCGCAGATATCATCTATAGGTGCAGCGTAATATAGAGCGGAGACTGTACCGGATCCTCCGCGAGTGCAGCGTAATATAGAGCAGAGACTGGACCGGATCCTCCACGAGTGCAGATATCATTTACAGGTGCAGCTTAATATAGAGCCGAGAGTGCACCGGATCCTCCACGAGTGCAGATATTATCTACAGGTGCAGTGTAATATAGAGCCGAGACTTCACCAGATCCTCCACGAGCGCAGATATCATGTACAGGTGCAGCGCAATATAGAGCAGAGACTGCACCGGATCCTCCACGAGTGCAGATATTATCTACAGGTGCAGTATAATATAGAGCAGAGACTGCACCGGATCCTCCACGAGTGCGGGGTAATATAGAGCAGAGACAGCACCGGATCCTCCACGAGTGCAGCGTAATATAGAGCCGAGGGTGCACCGGATCCTCCACGAGTGCAGATATTATCTGCAGGCGCAGCGTAATATAGAGCCGAGACTGCACCGGATCCTCAGCGAGTGCAGCGTAATATAGAGCCGAGATTGCACCAGATCCTCCGCGAGCGCAGATATCATCTACAGGTGCAGCATAATATAGAGCAGAGACTGCACCGGACCCTCCGCGAGCGCAGATATCATCTACAGGTGCAGCTTAATATAGAGCCGAGACTGCACCGGATCCTCCACGAGTGCAGATATCATTTACAGGTGCAGCTTAATATAGAGCCGAGAGTGCACCGGATCCTCCACGAGTGCAGATATTATCTACAGGTGCAGTGTAATATAGAGCCGAGACTTCACCAGATCCTCCACGAGCGCAGATATCATCTACAGGTGCAGCGCAATATAGAGCAGAGACTGCACCGGATCCTCCACGAGTGCAGATATTATCTACAGGTGCAGTATAATATAGAGCAGAGACTGCACCGGATCCTCCACGAGTGCGGGGTAATATAGAGCAGAGACAGCACCGGATCCTCCACGAGTGCAGCGTAATATAGAGCCGAGGGTGCACCGGATCCTCCACGAGTGCAGATATTATCTGCAGGCGCAGCGTAATATAGAGCCGAGACTGCACCGGATCCTCAGCGAGTGCAGCGTAATATAGAGCCGAGATTGCACCAGATCCTCCGCGAGCGCAGATATCATCTACAGGTGCAGCATAATATAGAGCAGAGACTGCACCGGACCCTCCGCGAGCGCAGATATCATCTACAGGTGCAGCTTAATATAGAGCCGAGACTGCACCGGATCCTCCACGAGTGCAGATATTATCTACAGGTGCAGCGTAATATAGAGCCGAGACTGAACCGGATCCTCCGCGAGCGCAGATATCATCTACAGGTGCAGCGTAATATAGAGCCGAGACTGTACCGGATCCTCCGCGAGTGCAGCGGAATATAGAGCAGAGACTGCACCGGATCCTCCACGAGTGCAGAAATCATCTACAGGTGCAGCTTAATATAGAGCCGAGACTGCACCGGATCCTCCGCGAGTGCAGATATTATCTACAGGTGCAGCGTAATATAGAGCCGAGACTGAACCGGATCCTCCGCGAGTGCAGATATCATCTACAGGTGCAGCGTAATATAGAGCCGAGACTGAACCGGATCCTCCGCGAGCGCAGCGTAATATAGAGCCGAGACTGCACCGGATCCTCTACGAGTGCAGATATCATCCACAGGTGCAGCATAATATAGAGCAGAGACTGCACCTGATCCTCCGCGAGTGCAGATATCATCTACAGGTGCAGCGTAATATAGAGCAGAGACTGCACCGGATCCTCCGCGAGTGCAGATATTATCTACAGGTGCAGCGTAATATAGAGCCGAGACTGAACCGGATCCTCCGCGTGCGCAGATATCATCTACAGGTGCAGCGTAATATAGAGCCGAGACTGCACCGGATCCTCCACGAGTGCAGATATTATCTACAGTTGCAGCGTAATATAGAGCAGAGACTGCACCGGATCCTCCACGAGTGCAGATATTATCTACAGTTGCAGCGTAATATAGAGCAGAGACGGCACCGGATCCTCCACGAGTGCGGGGTAATATAGAGCAGAGACAGCACCGGATCCTCCACGAGTGCAGCGTAATATAGAGCAGAGACTGCACCGGATCCTCCACGAGTGCAGATATTATCTACAGGTGCAGTATAATATAAAGCAGAGACAGCACCGGATCCTCCACGAGTGCAGCGTAATATAGAGCCGAGGCTGCACCGGATCCTTCACGAGTGCAGATATTATTTACAGGCGCAGCGTAATATAGAGCCGAGACTGCACCGGATCCTCAGCGAGTGCAGCGTAATATAGAGCCGAGACTTCCCCAGATCCTCCGCGAGCGCAGATATCATCTACAGGTGCAGCGTAATATAGAGCCGAGACTGCACTGGACCCTCCGCGAGCGCAGATATCATCTACAGGTGCAGCTTAATATAGAGCCGAGACTGCACCGGATCCTCGAGTGCAGATATTATCTACAGGTGCAGCGTAATATAGAGCCGAGACTGAACCGGATCCTTCGCGAGCGCAGATATCATCTACAGGTGCAGCGTAATATAGAGCCGAGACTGTACCGGATCCTCCGCGAGTGCAGCGTAATATAGAGCAGAGACTGCACCGGATCCTCCACGAGTGCAGATATCATCTACAGGTGCAGCTTAATATAGAGCCGAGACTGCACCGGATCCTCCGCAAGTGCAGATATTATCTATAGGTGCAGCGTAATATAGAGCCGAGACTGAACCGGATCCTCCGCGAGTGCAGATATCATCTACAGGTGCAGCGTAATATAGAGCCGAGACTGAACCGGATCCTCCGCGTGCGCAGATATCATCTACAGGTGCAGCGTAATATAGAGCCGAGACTGCACCGGACCCTCCGCGAGCGCAGATATCATCTACAGGTGCAGCGTAATATAGAGCCGAGACTGAACCGGATCCTCCGCGAGAGCAGATATCATCTACAGGTGCAGCGTATTATAGAGCCGAGACTGAACCGGATCCTCCGCGAGCGCAGATATCATCTACAGGTGCAGCGTAATATAGAGCGGAGACTGTACCGGATCCTCCGCGAGTGCAGCGTAATATAGAGCAGAGACTGCACCGGATCCTCCACGAGTGCAGATATCATTTACAGGTGCAGCTTAATATAGAGCCGAGAGTGCACCGGATCCTCCACGAGTGCAGATATTATCTACAGCTGCAGCTTAATATAGAGCCGAGACTTCACCAGATCCTCCACGAGCGCAGATATCATCTACAGGTGCAGCGCAATATAGAGCAGAGACTGCACCGGATCCTCCATGAGTGCAGATATTATCTACAGGTGCAGTATAATATAGAGCAGAGACTGCACCGGATTCTCCACGAGTGCGGGGTAATATAGAGCAGAGACAGCACCGGATCCTCCACGAGTGCAGCGTAATATAGAGCCGAGGGTGCACCGGATCCTCCACGAGTGCAGATATTATCTGCAGGCGCAGCGTAATATAGAGCCGAGACTGCACCGGATCCTCAGCGAGTGCAGCGTAATATAGAGCCGAGATTGCACCAGATCCTCCGCGAGCGCAGATATCATCTACAGGTGCAGCGTAATATAGAGCAGAGACTGCACCGGACCCTCCGCGAGCGCAGATATCATTTACAGGTGCAGCTTAATATAGAGCCGAGACTGCACCGGATCCTCCACGAGTGCAGATATTATCTACAGGTGCAGCGTAATCTAGAGCCGAGACTGAACCGGATCCTCCGCGAGCGCAGATATCATCTACAGGTGCAGCGTAATATAGAGCCGAGACTGCACCGGATCCTCCACGAGTGCAGAAATCATCTACAAGTGCAGCTTAATATAGAGCCGAGACTGCACCGGATCCTCCGCCAGTGCAGATATTATCTACAGGTGCAGCGTAATATAGAGCCGAGACTGAACCGGATCGTCCGCGAGTGCAGATATCATCTACAGGTGCAGCGTAATATAGAGCCGAGACTGAACCGGATCCTCCGCGAGCGCAGCGTAATATAGAGCCGAGACTGCACCGGATCCTCCACGAGTGCAGATATCATCCACAGGTGCAGCGTAATATAGAGCCGAGACTGCACCGGACCCTCTGCGAGCGCAGATATCATCTACAGGTGCAGCTTAATATAGAGCCGAGACTGCACCGGATCCTCCACGAGTGCAGATATTATCTACAGGTGCAGCGTAATATAAAACCGAGACTGAACCGGATCCTCCGCGAGCGCAGATATCATCTACAGGTGCAGCGTAATATAGAGCCGAGACTGTACCGGATCCTCCGCGAGTGCAGCGTAATATAGAGCAGAGACTGCACCGGATCCTCCACGAGTGCAGATATCATTTACAGGTGCAGCTTAATATAGAGCCGAGAGTGCACCGGATCCTCCGCGAGTGCAGATATTATCTACAAGCGCAGCGTAATATAGAGCCGAGACGGCACCGGATCTTCAGCGAGTGCAGCGTAATATAGAGCCGAGACTGCACCAGATCCTCCGCGAGCGCAGATATCATCTACAGGTGCAGCGTAATATAGAGCCGAGACTGCACCGGACCCTCCACGAGTGCAGATATCATCTACAGGTGCAGCGTAATATAGAGCCGAGACTGAACCGGATCCTCCGCGAGTGCAGCGTAATATAGAGCCGAGACTGCACCGGACCCTCCACGAGTGCAGATATCATCTACAGGTGCAGCGTAATATAGAGCCGAGACTGCACCGGACCCTCCACGAGTGCAGTTATTATCTACAGGAGCAGCGTAATATAGAGCCGAGACTGAACCGGATCCTCCGCGAGCGCAGATATCATCTACAGGTGCAGCGTAATATAGAGCCGAGACTGAACCGGATCCTCCGCGCGTGCAGATATCATCTACAGGTGCAGCTTAATATAGAGCCGAGACTGCACCGGATCCTCCGCGAGTGCAGATATTATCTACAGGTGCAGCGTAATATAGAGCCGAGACTGAACCGGATCCTCCGCGAGTCCAGATATTATGTACAGGTGCAGTTTAATATAGAGCCGAGACTGTACCGGATCCTCCGCGAGTGCAGCGTAATATAGAGCAGAGACTGCACCGGATCCTCCGCGAGTGCAGATATTATCTACAGGTGCAGCGTAATATAGAGCCGAGATTGCACCGGATCCTCCGCGAGTGCAGATATTATCTACAGGTGCAGCCTAATATAGAGCCGAGACTGCACCGGATCCTCAGTGAGTGCAGAGTAATATAGAGCCGAGACTGCACCGGATCCTCCACGAGTGCAGATATCATCTACAGGTGCAGCGTAATATAGAGCCGAGACTGCACCAGACCCTCCGTGAGCGCAGATATCATCTACAGGTGCAGCGTAATATAGAGCCGAGACTGAACCGGATCCTCCGCGAGAGCAGATATCATCTACAGGTGCAGCGTATTATAGAGCCGAGACTGAACCGGATCCTCCGCGAGCGCAGATATCATCTACAGGTGCAGCGTAATATAGAGCGGAGACTGTACCGGATCCTCCGCGAGTGCAGCGTAATATAGAGCAGAGACTGGACCGGATCCTCCACGAGTGCAGATATCATTTACAGGTGCAGCTTAATATAGAGCCGAGAGTGCACCGGATCCTCCACGAGTGCAGATATTATCTACAGGTGCAGTGTAATATAGAGCCGAGACTTCACCAGATCCTCCACGAGCGCAGATATCATCTACAGGTGCAGCGCAATATAGAGCAGAGACTGCACCGGATCCTCCACGAGTGCAGATATTATCTACAGGTGCAGTATAATATAGAGCAGAGACTGCACCGGATCCTCCACGAGTGCGGGGTAATATAGAGCAGAGACAGCACCGGATCCTCCACGAGTGCAGCGTAATATAGAGCCGAGGGTGCACCGGATCCTCCACGAGTGCAGATATTATCTGCAGGCGCAGCGTAATATAGAGCCGAGACTGCACCGGATCTTCAGCGAGTGCAGCGTAATATAGAGCCGAGATTGCACCAGATCCTCCGCGAGCGCAGATATCATCTACAGGTGCAGCATAATATAGAGCAGAGACTGCACCGGACCCTCCGCGAGCGCAGATATCATCTACAGGTGCAGCTTAATATAGAGCCGAGACTGCACCGGATCCTCCACGAGTGCAGATATCATTTACAGGTGCAGCTTAATATAGAGCCGAGAGTGCACCGGATCCTCCACGAGTGCAGATATTATCTACAGGTGCAGTGTAATATAGAGCCGAGACTTCACCAGATCCTCCACGAGCGCAGATATCATCTACATGTGCAGCGCAATATAGAGCAGAGACTGCATCGGATCCTCCACGAGTGCAGATATTATCTACAGGTGCAGTATAATATAGAGCAGAGACTGCACCGGATCCTCCACGAGTGCGGGGTAATATAGAGCAGAGACAGCACCGGATCCTCCACGAGTGCAGCGTAATATAGAGCCGAGGGTGCACCGGATCCTCCACGAGTGCAGATATTATCTGCAGGCGCAGCGTAATATAGAGCCGAGACTGCACCGGATCCTCAGCGAGTGCAGCGTAATATAGAGCCGAGATTGCACGAGATCCTCCGCGAGCGCAGATATCATCTACAGGTGCAGCATAATATAGAGCAGAGACTGCACCGGACCCTCCGCGAGCGCAGATATCATCTACAGGTGCAGCTTAATATAGAGCCGAGACTGCACCGGATCCTCCACGAGTGCAGATATTATCTACAGGTGCAGCGTAATATAGAGCCGAGACTGAACCGGATCCTCCGCGAGCGCAGATATCATCTACAGGTGCAGCGTAATATAGAGCCGAGACTGTACCGGATCCTCCGCGAGTGCAGCGGAATATAGAGCAGAGACTGCACCGGATCCTCCACGAGTGCAGAAATCATCTACAGGTGCAGCTTAATATAGAGCCGAGACTGCACCGGATCCTCCGCGAGTGCAGATATTATCTACAGGTGCAGCGTAATATAGAGCCGAGACTGAACCGGATCCTCCGCGAGTGCAGATATCATCTACAGGTGCAGCGTAATATAGAGCCGAGACTGCACCGGATCCTCCGCGAGTGCAGCGTAATATAGAGCAGAGACTGCACCGGATCCTCCACGAGTGCAGCGTAATATAGAGCAGAGACTGCACCGGATCCTCCACGAGTGCAGATATTATCTACAGGTGCAGTATAATATAGAGCAGAGACAGCACCGGATCCTCCACGAGTGCAGCGTAATATAGAGCCGAGGCTGCACCGGATCCTCCACGAGTGCAGATATTATTTACAGGCGCAGCGTAATATAGAGCCGAGACTGCACCGGATCCTCAGCGAGTGCAGCGTAATATAGAGCCGAGACTTCCCCAGATCCTCCGCGAGCGCAGATATCATCTACAGGTGCAGCGTAATATAGAGCCGAGACTGCACTGGACCCTCCGCGAGCGCAGATATCATCTACAGGTGCAGCTTAATATAGAGCCGAGACTGCACCGGATCCTCGAGTGCAGATATTATCTACAGGTGCAGCGTAATATAGAGCCGAGACTGAACCGGATCCTTCGCGAGCGCAGATATCATCTACAGGTGCAGCGTAATATAGAGCCGAGACTGTACCGGATCCTCCGCGAGTGCAGCGTAATATAGAGCAGAGACTGCACCGGATCCTCCACGAGTGCAGATATCATCTACAGGTGCAGCTTAATATAGAGCCGAGACTGCACCGGATCCTCCGCAAGTGCAGATATTATCTATAGGTGCAGCGTAATATAGAGCCGAGACTGAACCGGATCCTCCGCGAGTGCAGATATCATCTACAGGTGCAGCGTAATATAGAGCCGAGACTGAACCGGATCCTCCGCGAGCGCAGATATTATGTACAGGTGCAGCGTAATATAGAGCCGAGACTGTACCGGATCCTCCGCGAGTGCAGCGTAATATAGAGCAGAGACTGCACCGGATCCTCCACGAGCGCAGATATTATCTACAGGTGCAGCTTAATATAGAGCCAAGACTGCACCGGAGCCTCCACGAGTGCAGATATTATCTACAGGTGCAGCGTAATATAGATAGAGAAAAGACTGCACCGAATCCTCCGCGAGTGCAGATATTATATACAGGTGCAGCCTAATATAGAGCCGAGATTGCACCGGATCCTCAGTGAGTGCAGCGTAATATAGAGCAGAGACTGCACCGGATCCTCCACGAGTGCAGATATCATCTACAGGTGCAGCGTAATATAGAGCTGAGACTGCACCAGACCCTCCGCGAGCGCAGATATCAACAGATGCAGCGTAATATAGAGCCGAGACTGTACCGGATCTTCCGCGAGTGCAGATATCATCTACAGGTGCAGCGTAATATAGAGCAGAGACTGCACCGGATCCTCCGCGAGTGCAGATATCATCTACAGGTGTAGCGTAATATAGAGCCGAGACTGCACCGGATCGTCCGCGAGTGCAGATATCATCCACAGGTGCAGCATAATATAGAGCAAAGACTGCACCTGATCCTCCGCGAGTGCAGATATCATCTACAGGTGCAGCGTAATATAGAGCCGAGACTGTACCGGATCCTCCGCAAGTGCAGCGTAATATAGAGCAGAGACTGCACCGGATCCTCCACGAGTGCAGATATCATCTACAGGTGCAGCTTAATATAGAGCCAAGACTGCACCGGATCCTCCACGAGTGCAGATATTATCTACAGGTGCAGCGTAATATAGAGCAGAGACTGCACCGGATCCTCCGTGAGTGCAGAAATTATCTACAGGTGCAGCGTAATATAGAGCAGAGACTGCACCGGATCCTCCGTGAGTGCAGATATTATCTACAGGTGCAACCTAATATAGAGCCGAGACAGCACCGGATCCTCCGCGAGTGCAGATATCATCTACAGGTGCAGCGTAATATAGAGCCGAGACTGCACCGGATCCTCCGCGAGTGCAGATATCATCTACAGGTGCAGCGTAATATAGAGCCGAGACTGCACCGGATCCTCCGCGAGTGCAGTGTAATATAGAGCCGAGACTTCACCAGATCCTCCGTGAGTGCAGAAATTATCTACAGGTGCAGCGTAATATAGAGCAGAGACTGCACCGGATCCTCCACGAGTGCAGATATCATCCACAGGTGCAGCATAATATAGAGCAGATTGCACCTGATCCTCCGCGAGCGCAGATATCATCTACAGGTGCAGCGTAATATAGAGCCGAGACTGTACCGGATCCTCCTCGAGTGCAGCGTAATATAGAGCAGAGACTGCACCGGATCCTCCACGAGTGCAGATATCATCTACAGGTGCAGCGTAATATAGAGCAGAGACTGCACCGGATCCTCCGTGAGTGCAGAAATTATCTACAGGTGCAGCGTAATATAGAGCAGAGACTGAACCAGATCCTCCACGAGTGCAGATATTATCTACAGGTGCAGCCTAATATAGAGCCGAGACAGCACCGGATCCTCCGCGAGTGCAGATATTATCTACAGGTGCAGCCTAATATAGAGCCGAGACAGCACCGGATCCTCCGCGAGTGCAGATATCATCTACAGGTGCAACGTAATATAGAGCCGAGACTGCACCGGATCCTCCGCGAGTGTAGATATCATCTACAGGTGCAGCGTAATATAGAGCCGAGACTGCACCGGATCCTCCGCGAGTGCAGCGTAATATAGAGCCGAGATTGCACCGGATCCTCCGCGAGTGTAGATATCATCTACAGGTGCAGCGTAATATAGAGCCGAGACTGCACCGGATCCTCCGCGAGAGTAGATATCATCTACAGGTGCAGCGTAATATAGAGCAGAGACTGCACCGGATCCTCCGCGAGTGCAGATATCATTTACAGGTGCAGTGCGGATGTGCCAAGCGTTTTTATCCAATGCATTGTATAGGAAAAAAGCAGGCAAATACAAAGAATGGATCATGTGCACAGATCTTCCAAACTCCCATAGAAAATGTTGGGATTTGCAATGTGTTTCCAAATCCGCACGCAGCGCAGAGCGCGTCAGGAGCAGTCCCCGGCGGCATAGAGCGCGTCAGGAGCAGTCCCCGGCGGCACAGAGCGTGTCCCCGGCGGCGCAGAGCGCGTCAGGAGCAGTCCCCGGCGGCATAGAGCGCGTCAGGAGCAGTCCCCGGCGGCACAGAGCGTGTCCCCGGCGGCGCAGAGCGCGTCAGGAGCAGTCCCCGGCGGCGCAGAGCGCGTCAGGAGCAGTCCCCGGCGGCACAGAGCGTGTCCCCGGCGGCGCAGAGCGCGTCCCCGGCGGCGCAGAGCGCGTCAGGAGCAGTCCCCGGCGGCGCAGAGCGCGTCAGGAGCAGTCCCCGGCGGCACAGAGCGTGTCCCCGGCGGCGCAGAGCGCGTCCGGAGCAGTCCCCGGCGGCGCAGAGCGCGTCCGGAGCAGTCCCCGGCGGCGCAGAGCGCGTCAGGAGCAGTCCCCGGCGGCGCAGAGCGCGTCAGGAGCAGTCCCCGGCGGCGCAGAGCGCGTCAGGAGCAGTCCCCGGCGGCGCAGAGCGCGTCAGGAGCAGTCCCCGGCGGCTCAGAGCGCGTCAGGAGCAGTCCCCGGCGGCTCAGGAGCAGTCCCCGGCGGCTCAGAGCGCGTCAGGAGCAGTCCCCGGCGGCGCAGAGCGCGTCAGGAGCAGTCCCCGGCGGCGCAGAGCGCGTCAGGAGCAGTCCCCGGCGGCGCAGAGCGCGTCAGGAGCAGTCCCCGGCGGCGCAGAGCGCGTCAGGAGCAGTCCCCGGCGGCGCAGAGCGCGTCAGGAGCAGTCCCCGGCGGCGCAGAGCGCGTCAGGAGCAGTCCCCGGCGGCGCAGAGCGCGTCAGGAGCAGTCCCCGGCGGCTCAGAGCGCGTCAGGAGCAGTCCCCGGCGGCTCAGAGCGCGTCAGGAGCAGTCCCCGGCGGCTCAGAGCGCGTCAGGAGCAGTCCCCGGCGGCTCAGAGCGCGTCAGGAGCAGTCCCCGGCGGCTCAGAGCGCGTCAGGAGCAGTCCCCGGCGGAGCAGAGCGCGTCAGGAGCAGTCCCCGGCGGAGCAGAGCGCGTCAGGAGCAGTCCCCGGCGGCGCAGAGCGCGTCAGGAGCAGTCCCCGGCGGCGCAGAGCGCGTCAGGAGCAGTCCCCGGCGGCGCAGAGCGCGTCAGGAGCAGTCCCCGGCGGCGCAGAGCGCGTCAGGAGCAGTCCCCGGCGGCGCAGAGCGCGTCAGGAGCAGTCCCCGGCGGCGCAGAGCGCGTCAGGAGCAGTCCCCGGCGGCGCAGAGCGCGTCAGGAGCAGTCCCCGGCGGCGCAGAGCGCGTCAGGAGCAGTCCCCGGCGGCGCAGAGCGCGTCAGGAGCAGTCCCCGGCGGCGCAGAGCGCGTCAGGAGCAGTCCCCGGCGGCGCAGAGCGCGTCAGGAGCAGTCCCCGGCGGAGCAGAGCGCGTCAGGAGCAGTCCCCGGCGGAGCAGAGCGCGTCAGGAGCAGTCCCCGGCGGAGCAGAGCGCGTCAGGGGCAGTCCCCGGCGGCGCAGAGCGCGTCAGGAGCAGTCCCCGGCGGCACAGAGCGCGTCAGGAGCAGTCCCCGGCGGCGCAGAGCGCGTCAGGAACAGTGAGCTCCCTCAGTCTCAGTGTAGCGGACTCTCATGGTGACAGCAGCCGCCATTGTACCGGGACTCTCAGCAGTGACGGACCCCGTAGCTGGAGGCCGCGCCGCCTTACGAGTCCCCGCATGTAGCAGTGCCCGGGATGGAGCAGAGCAGCAGGTCTCCAGCGCTCCCAGGGGTCGCTCAATTACCCGCCTCACACATAAAATGGCGCCCACTTCCCTCAGCCCCAGAACCAGCATCTTCCTCAGGATCACTGGGCGAGTCCTCAAGCGTCTGACAGTTCCGACCTCCAATCAGCTCACGAGTTAATGTGACGTCACGTCCTTCACAGCCAATAATGTACAAGTCTACGATGTGGGCGGGTTCAACAATCTCCTCAACAGAGCCCTGCGCTCTGAATAACAAAATCAAAAACGCTCACATGTAGATATCCACCAATCATAGAACGGATACGGAGCTGTGCGCGCCCGCCTCAACCAATGAGCAGGCGGATGGCCCGGTTTAGTCCCGCCCGCCGCCCTTCCTATCAAGCAGTGCTATGCTGTATCCACGGCGCCGGGCGGCATCGCGCGGCTGTTTCCTGCCCTGATGCATGGTGGTCGGACGGAGGAATTGTTGGAAAATTGTGTCGGAGGTTGGTATATAAATGTGTTTTTACCCAGTGTGCCTTGTTCCTCGCAGTCCGCCGGGGAGCGCAGCGCTGGGCCTGGGGCGCCGCTCTTGTCACTGCCGCCGGGACCGCAGCCTCCCGTCTCCCCTCCCGCCGCTGCTGCCGCCTCACATCCCCGCCTCCTCCTGTGTGCCGGCCGGGTGTGCGGCTCCGGAGTCCGGCCTCCTCACAGCGCGACTCCCAGGCCGCACTCCATCCCCAGGCCTCCCCACAGGCCGCGGCAAGGATCCGCTCCGCCCGGTACCGGCAGCAGCGACCTTATACAGCGAGCGGACACTGTGTATATATATGTATCTATGTTATACAGTGACATCACCGCACAGTGTGTACAGCGCGGTGCAAAAGTCGTCGCACCCCACGAGCTCCTCCACATTTGTTCACGGTACACCCACAAATATAAATGGGATTTCCTGTGATACAACATGAAAGTGACGAGTAACGGGAAGGAGACGAGGCTTCAGCTGTCTAATTATTCTACAAATAGAAATCTGATAATTGTTCTGTGCATTAGTATTCAACCCCGGAGTCTGATGACCCCACATAAGATCCTGAGTGACCGAGCACCCCCAGAAGTCACATCACTAGTACATTGCGCCCACCGGGGTGTGATCACTTCTCAGTATAAATACAGCTGTTCTGTGAACCAAGGAGCCCACCAGACAGGTCAGGGATAACGCTGAAAACCAAGGAGCCCACCAGACAGGTGAGGGATAACGCTGAAAACCAAGGAGCCCACCAGACAGGTGAGGGATACAGGTGAGGGATAAAGCTGAAAAGCAAGGAGCCCACCAGACAGGTGAGGGATAAAGCTGAAAAGCAAGGAGCCCACCAGACAGGTGAGGGATAAAGCTGAAAAGCAAGGAGCCCACCAGACAGGTGAGGGATAAAGCTGAAAAGCAAGGAGCCCACCAGACAGGTGAGGGATAAAGCTGAAAAGCAAGGAGCCCACCAGACAGGTGAGGGATAAAGCTGAAAAGCAAGGAGCCCACCAGACAGGTGAGGGATAAAGCTGAAAAGCAAGGAGCCCACCAGACAGGTGAGGGATAAAGCTGAAAAGCAAGGAGCCCACCAGACAGGTGAGGGATAAATCCGAAAAGCAAGGAGCCCACCAGACAGGTGAGGGATAAAGCTGAAAAGCAAGGAGCCCACCAGACAGGTGAGGGATACAGCTGAAAACCAAGGAGCCCACCAGACAGGTCAGGGATAAATCTGAAAACCAAGGCTCCCACCAGACAGGTCAGGGATAAAGCTGAAAACTAACATGGCCTTTGTCGTATACTCCACAAATCTTACCTTTATGGCAAGAAGAAAGCCATTATTGCAAGTCATAAGAAGTCCCATGTAGAGGACACAACGAGCATGTGGAAGAAGGGTGAGACCAAAGGAGAACATAATGCTATGTGTGACAGCAAAATAAGACTGAACATCACTCTGAAAACACCATCCCCACTGTCACACATGGTGGAGGCAGCATCTTTCTGCAGGGATTCTCTTCTTCAGCAGGGAAGCAGGTCAGAGGTGATGGGAAGATGGATGGAGCCAAGTACAGGACAATCCTGGAGAAAAACCTGTTCAAGGCTGCAGAAGACTTGAGACCGGGGCGTAGGTTCACTTTCCAGCAGGACAACGACCCTCAACATCCTGCAGTGCTACAATGGAAGGTTTAGATCAGAGCATATTCCTGTGTGTGAACGCCGCACAGTCCAGACCCAAATCCAGAGAATATCGCTGATCACAGACGTCTCCATCCAATCACTGAGCGAGAGACAGAGTGTGCAAAGCTGGAGAGACAGACCCCAAAAGACTGCAGAGAAAGGTGGAGAGACAGACCCCAAAAGACTACAGAGAAAGGTGGAGAGACAGACCCCAAAAGACTGCAGCAGAGAAAGGTGGGAGAGACAGACCCCAAAAGACTGCAGCAGAGAAAGGTGAGAGAGACAGACCCCAAAAGACTGCAGCAGAGAAAGGAGGGAGAGAGACAGACCCCAAAAGACTGCAGAAGAGAAAGGTGGAGAGACAGACCCCAAAAGACTGCAGCAGAGAAAGGTGGGAGAGACAGACCCCAAAAGACTGCAGCAGACAAAGGTGGAGAGACAGACCCCAAAGGACTGCAGCAGAGAAAGGTGGGAGAGACAGACCCCAAAAGACTGCAGAAGAGAAAGGTGGAGACACAGACCCCAAAAGACTGCAGCAGAGAAAGGTGGGAGAGACAGACCCCAAAGACTGCAGCAGAGAAAGGTGAGAGAGACAGACCCCAAAAGACTGCAGCAGAGAAAGGTGGGAGAGACAGACCCCAAAGACTGCAGCAGAGAAAGGTGGGAGAGACAGACCCCAAAAGACTGCAGCAGAGAAAGGTGGGAGAGACAGACCCCAAAAGACTGCAGCAGAGAAAGGTGGGAGAGACAGACCCCAAAAGACTGCAGCAGAGAAAGGAGGGAGAGAGACAGACCCCAAAAGACTGCAGCAGAGAAAGGTGAGAGAGACAGACCCCAAAAGACTACAGCAGAGAAAGATGGGAGAGACAGACCCCAAAGACTGCAGCAGAGAAAGGTGAGAGAGACAGACCCCAAAAGACTGCAGCAGAGAAAGGTGGGAGAGACAGACCCCAAAAGACTGCAGAGAAAGGTGGGAGAGACAGACCCCAAAAGACTGCAGCAGAGAAAGGTGGGAGAGACAGACCCCAAAAGACTGCAGCAGAGAAAGGTGGGAGAGACAGACCCCAAAGACTGCAGCAGAGAAAGGTGGGAGAGACAGACCCCAAAGACTGCAGCAGAGAAAGGTGGGAGAGACAGACCCCAAAAGACTGCAGAGAAAGGTGGGAGAGACAGACCCCAAAAGACTGCAGCAGAGAAAGGTGGGAGAGACAGACCCCAAAGACTGCAGCAGAGAAAGGTGGGAGAGACAGACCCCAAAAGACTGCAGAGAAAGGTGGAGAGAGAGACCCCAAAAGACTGCAGCAGTGACTGCAGATAAAGGTGGTCCTACAAAGTACTGAACACAACTGAATAGAAATGCAGAATGTCACATAATGTTCAGATTTATATTCATAAGATGCATAGTAAACCTCCTATCATTTCCATCACTCCTCACTAAGAATCGTTACTTTGTATCACAAAAAATCCCAATAAAAACAGTTACGTTTGTGAAAAAAAATGTGAAAAAGTTCCCGGGTTGTGAAGTCTTTTTCAAGCCACTGAATATATTACACAGGGTATACAGCGAGTGTGACATCACAGGCAGAGGATATAGATTTACTGAGAACATTGGTGACGTGTCCAATACTTCTCACCCGCTGATGAGATAGAGGTATATATGCACCCCTGCAATTCTGTCAGATAATACTCAGTTTCTTCCTGAAAATGATTGTTAGGTGCCACAGGTAAGTTACAGGTGCTGTTAGTTACACCAGTTACAGAAGCATCACAGGATTTTTCAAAGGGTGCCAATACTTTTGTCCACCCCCTTTTTTAGGTTTGGTGTGGAATTATATCCAATTTGGCTTTAGGACAATTCTTTTTGTGTTTTTTCATTGAAGACAAATTTAAATGAAGATAATAATACCAAAGAATTTGTGATTGCAATCATTTTCAGGAAGAAACTGAGTATTATCTGACAGAATTGCAGGGGTGCCAATACTTTTGGCCACCACTGTATACCTCTATCTCATCAGCGGGTGAGAAGTATTGGACACGTCACCAATGTTCTCAGTAAATCTATTGGTAAAGGTGCTATTGACATGAGATTCTCTCCAGGTGTTGGTAACAACCCGCCCACTCCACACAGGTAAGAAATCCCCATAGATCCATAAATGATGTGTAATAATGAGAGATGACACCGGGAGACGCACTGATCAAGTTACTGACATGTAATTGATACTTTGTATAAAATCCTTTGCTGGTGATGAAGCTCCACGATTCCTCCTGTATGGAGAAACTAGTCGCAGGCATTGCTCAGGTGGGATTTTGGCCCTTTGTTCTACACAAACACTCGTCACATCCTGAAGCTTCTGTGGCTCCTTCTATGATCTCTGAGCTTTCGTTCCTTCCATATATTTTCTCTTGGATTCAGGTCCGGTGATCGGCTCGGCCGTTCTAGCAGATTTATTTTCTGACACCAGTTGATACTTTCCTAGGCCGTGTGTTTGGGATCACTGTCCTACTGAAATGTCCACCCTCGCTTCATCGTCATCATCCTGGTAGATGGCAGCAGATTTTTATCCAGAATATCTCGGTACATTTGTCGGTTCATCCTTCCTTAAATTATATGATGTTAGCCAGTGCTTGAAAACCAGCCTCACACCATGATGTTCCACTTCACTGTCGGTATGGTGTTTTTGGGGTGATGTGCAGTTGCCTTTTGGCCTCCAAACTTGTGTATTATGGCATCCGAAGAGCTCAATGTTGGTCTCATCTGACCAGACTATATTCTCCCAGTATTTCACAGGCTTGTCTAAATGTTGTGCAGCAAACAGTAACGCTCTTGAACATGCTTTGTGTTCAGCAATGGAGTCTTGCATGGTGAGCGTGCATACAGGCCATGGAGGTTGTGTGGTGAGCGTGCATACAGGCCATGGAGGTTGTGTGGTGAGCGTGCATACAGGTCATGGAGGTTGTGTGGTGAGCGTGCATACAGGCCATGGAGGTTGTGTGGTGAGCGTGCATACAGGCCATGGAGGTTGTGTGGTGAGTGTGCATACAGGCCATGGAGGTTGTGTGGTGAGCGTGCATACAGGCCATGGAGGTTGTGTGGTGAGTGTGCATACAGGCCATGGAGGTTGTGTGGTGAGCGTGCATACAGGTCATGGAGGTTGTATGGTGATCGTGCATACAGGCCATGAAGGTTGTGTGGTGAGCGTGCATACAGGCCATGAAGGTTGTGTGGTGAGCGTGCATACAGGCCATGGAGGTTGTGTGGTGAGCGTGCATATAGGCCATGGCGGTTGTGTGGTGAGCGTGCATACAGGTCATGGAGGTTGTGTGGTGAGCGTGCATACAGGCCATGGAGGTTGTGTGGTGAGCGTGCATACAGGTCATGGAGGTTGTGTGGTGAGCGTGCATACAGGTCATGGAGGTTGTGTGGTGAGCGTGCATACAGGTCATGGAGGTTGTGTGGTGAGCGTGCATACAGGTCATGGAGGTTGTGTGGTGAGCGTGCATACAGGTCATGGAGGTTGTGTGGTGAGCGTGTATACAGGTCATGGAGGTTGTGTGGTGAGCGTGCATACAGGTCATGGAGGTTGTGTGGTGAGCGTGCATACAGGCCATGGCGGTTGTGTGGTGAGCGAGCATACAGGTCATGGAGGTTGTGTGGTGAGCGTGTATACAGGCCATGGAGGTTGTGTGGTGAGCGAGCATACAGGTCATGGAGGTTGTGTGGTGAGCGTGCATACAGGCCATGGAGGTTGTGTGGTGAGCATGCATACAGGTCATGGAGGTTGTGTGGTGAGCATGCATACAGGTCATGGAGGTTGTGTGGTGAGCGTGTATACAGGCCATGGAGGTTGTGTGGTGAGCGAGCATACAGGTCATGGAGGTTGTGTGGTGAGCGTGCATACAGGCCATGGAGGTTGTGTGGTGAGCGTGCATACAGGCCATGGCGGTTGTGTGGTGAGCGAGCATACAGGTCATGGAGGTTGTGTGGTGAGCGTGTATACAGGCCATGGAGGTTGTGTGGTGAGCGAGCATACAGGTCATGGAGGTTGTGTGGTGAGCGTGCATACAGGCCATGGAGGTTGTGTGGTGAGCGTGCATACAGGCCATGGAGGTTGTGTGGTGAGCGTGCATACAGGTCATGGAGGTTGTGTGGTGATCGTGAATACAGGTCATGGAGGTTGTGTGGTGAGCGTGCATACAGGTCATGGAGGTTGTGTGGTGAGCGTGCATACAGGTCATGGAGGTTGTGTGGTGAGCGTGCATACAGGTCATGGAGGGTGAGTGCATTACTTATAGTTTTCTTTTACCTGCTGATTCCTGAACTTTCTGTAGCTCTCCTCAGGTGTCTTTGGCTCTTGGATTCTTCTGATAATTCTTTTCACTCCTCTAAAATCTTGCGGGGAGCACCTGGTCGTGGCCGGTTTATGGTGAAATCTTGCGGGGAGCACTTGGTCGTGGACGGTTTATGGCAAAATCTTGCGGGGAGCACCTGGTCGTGGCTGGTTTATGGTGATATCTTGCGGTGAGCACCTGGTCGTGGCCGGTTTATGGTGGTATCTTGCGGGGAGCACCTGATTGTGGCCGGTTTATGGTGAAATCTTGCGCGGAGCACCTGGTCGTGGCCGGTTTATGGTGAAATCTTGCAGGGAGCACCTGGTCGTGGCCGGTTTATGGTGACATCTTGGCCGCTTTATGGTGAAATTTTGTGGGGAGCACCTGGTTGTGGCCGGTTTATGGTGAAATCTTGCGGGGAGCACCTGGTCGTGGCCAGTTTATGGTGAAATCTTGGGGGAGCACCTGGTCGTGGCCGGTTTATGGTGACATCTTGGCCGCTTTATAGTGACATTTTGTGGGGAGCACCTGGTCGTAGCCGGTTAATGGTGAAATTATGTTCTTTCTACCTCTGTATTATGGCCCCAGCAGAGCTCACTGGAGTCTTCAGTAGTTTAGAAATTCTGTAACCAATGCTATCAGGATATTTTTCAACAATAAGGTTGTGCAGGTCTTGAGACAGCTCACTGGTTTTCCCCACCATGAGATGTTTCTTGTGTGTCACTTTGGTAATGAGACTCCTTTTTATCGGCCATCAGGTGAACCAGCTGATATTATTTGTCACTAAGTGGCAGGATCGCTTTCTAATTACTGATAGATCTCAGGACTCTCCAGACCTTTTTGCTCCTCTCTTTCTTCTTGCGTTCAGTTCTTTTCCCGGTGTCATTTCTTATTATTACATTTATGTGAAGAAAAAAGAAACGTGCCATAACACACGGATCACCATAAAAATATCAATGCTTTATTGGTACACACAGAACCACAGAAAATATTTATAAAAAAAAATGAAGTCAAGAAAAAACATCAACCCGCAATAACGCTGTAACTTGCCTCTCACAATCCCACAAAATATAAAGATGGAAAATAATAGAGCATATTAGCACAGGACTGGTCCAATAACAATGTAATCAGCACCAGGTATAGGTTCAGTATATGTGTTCAACCAGATCCAATCAATGAATGCACCACCTGGCAACCTGAGCAATAGGCGTAAGTATCATACATAGACACTAATACTATCATTTAGAATATTTTCACATAGTGGCAGTGTTCCAGGAGTTTGGAGATAAAGGGAAGATTAGAGACCGGTCTGTAGTCGGCAGCGCAGTTCTGCTCCAGGGATGGTTTGAATGAGGAGGGAAAGATACTGGAGGAAAGGGAGAGGCGAAATATTTTAGTTAGGGGAGTAGTGACAGCTGGGGAGATGGACTGGAGGAGATGTGAGGGAATAGGGCCACTGGTGCAGGTTGTAGAGTGGGTAGAAGCGAGGAGCCTGGTCTCTTCTTCTGTGACCGGCTTGAAGGTGGCAAGTGAGAGGTGCTGGAGGGAAGGGGATCCATGATCTGAGGGGATTGTGCAGAAATGTCCTGACGGATGTGGATGATTTTTTTGTAGGAAATAAGTGGCAGATCATCAGCGCTGAGGTTGGTGACCGGGGCCTGTACTTTACGGCTCAGGAGGGGAGATGGAAGGTTTCGGATTGTTGGACAGTGATGTGAGGAGGGCGGTGAAGTCACTTCTTTGGACGGATGGAGAGCAGAGTTAGAAGTTTTGAGCGTGAACTTATAGTGGATGAAGTCTTCTGCCGTTTGCGTTTTTCTACGCTTATTCTCAGCACTTGAGCAGCGCTGGAGAAAACGTGTTTCCGTATGTGATAAGTGGGGGGTCCCGAGTGAGGAGACAGTTCTTGACAGAGAATGAAAGAAGGTTGTGGTCCGAGAGGGGAGTTAGTAAAGTCATGCAGCGAGCAGAGCCGGGAGAAGATCAGGTCCAGCGTGTTCCTGTCTTCATGTGTAGGAGAGTTAGCTGTCATAGGAGAGGAGGTTAGAGAAAGAAGATGAGAGGCCGATGTGGAGAGGGATCACTAATGGGGATGTTAAAGTCCCCCATGACGAGGGTCAGGATGTCACGGGATACAAAGTGAGGAAGGTAAGTGGCAAAGTGATCCAGGAACTGACTGGATGGGCCCGGAGGGCGATACACAACCACCACTCGAAGGAATCATAAGCGAGGGTACCGGGGGTGGTGATCTGGAAAGCGCATTGTGATGAAAGGAGCAGATCAACACCTCCACCTTGTCTGTTCTCAGGTCTGGGGTATGTGAGAATACGAGACAGCAGCAGCAGTGGTGTCCGACTGCTGGATCCAGGGTTCAGTGAGAGCCAGAAGGTCAAGGGAATTGGGAAGGAAGAAATGTTGAATGTGGAGGCGTTTGTTGCATGCTGACCGTGAGTTCCAGAGGGCACATTTATAAGAGACAGGAGAAGACTGCACTGAATATTGATAAGATCAGCAGGGTTTCTGTGCTTCAAGATGAGAGTTATATATACTAGTAGAAGGAGGACCGGGGTTAGGGAAGATGTCGCCAGCGACTAGGAAAAGGACAAAAAAGAGAGCAGGCGGTTGAGTGATTTATGTGTTTTGTGCGCTGTATGGTGGTAGTGGATGGTTTGGAGTGATTGAGAAATGTCACTAGAGGCTCAGTGTTGTACATTAGAGAGGGACTGATGTGGAGAGAGTGCGCAGAAGGGCGGGAGAGGTGAGAGAAAGCAGCGAGGACCTAGACGAAGCTGAGAGATATGGAAAAGAAATAGTGTCGTACAACTGAACAAGAAGCGTGTTTGCTTGAATATCTGGCACGGCTTGCTCATCTCCTGCCCCGTCCACATGCCATGGTTAACTGGCGAGACGCTCAGAAAGTATTGCACTTCGCAGTATACGGCACACGCGCCCCAGCGCACGAGCCCTCCGCAAGTCAGGTCTGAATCTATCGGAAGTGTCTGCTGGGATTTCCGAACAATTTACCTTGTTGAATAATTAAGCAATTAACACAAGACCACAGCAGGCGTTACTATCCGAGATATCCAAACACCCACACTGGGCAGAGGACGAGCACAAAACACAAAATCCTCTCCAGGGCCCTGATGAGAAACGCTCGGACCTTCCTATATGCTGAAACACGTGAACGAGGCCCCGGCGTCCGGCCAAGGGGGCAGCAAGATGGTTATGGCTTCCTTTAGGTGATAGACACATGGAAGATCCTCTTAGGATGTTCCCCGGGGGGCCGGCCGGCGTACATGGCTGACACTGGTGTGTACAGGATCCCGGCGGCTCGTGAAGTCCCATGTAAAGGAAGCGTTATCGGTGCATTGTGAAAGTCCGCGGCTCTCATCCACAAAGGCCGGCGTTCAGTCCATCAGTCTAAAAAGATAAAGGGCGACACCGCTTCATAAATTTGGCACAGTTTGGACCGTCCTAAAGTTGGGAAATCTGCGCCATTATCTGGCTGCTGTGTGAATAATAAGTCTGGGTGAGACGCGGAGCGGCCGGCGGCGTGGACCTCCACCACCAGGCGACAGGCACTTCTGTCTCAACGTCGCGCAGTCCGTGTCCACCACGGTGGCGGCGTTTCGGCCGTGTGCAGCCGCTGTCGCCTTTAGGCCATACCTCACGGATCGTAGCCGTATATTATATACCTGTCATGGTCGGTGCAGCTGCTCACGTCTGTGCATTCTCATCCGGGTCATATCAGTATCACCAGTGCGGCCCGTGAAGAGCGCACGGAGGCTAAGACACGTGTCCGCCATTCACAAGAAGGACACGGGCGTCTGAATGAGGCCGAAATGTTGAGGCCACACCCATTTTATTAAGGCCACACCCACTTTCCCAAACTGCCGAAGTCCTGGAAAAGTCTGGCGCTTTTTGCACAAACCAGGCGTTTGCCGCCATAACCAGTGATTACGATACGTGGGCTTTAATGTTGGGGAATGGGAAGAATCGGGGACCCAATCTGTGCAGGGACATGGAAAGTGTCCAGCACCTGGGATACGTGGAGGCCTCGCCGCGGTGTCCTTCTTTTCCTCGTCTGCGGCAACGCTCTGGTTATCCTGTGCAATCACCGCTGATCTCTACATTGTAGCGACCGATCCGATTGTTCACACTGATACATTGTAACAATCCCGATTCTACAGCACCCCCCGCAGGAAGGCGCGAGCAATGCGTTTCCATTCACTGACAGCCATCGTGAAGGTTTAGCAGAATCCTGACCGGACGTGTTGCGGATTATTGAGGCCGGATGGCGGAATCTGCTGGACCTGCCGTGGTAATCACCGGATCTCAATGTCTCTGCAGGTGGAACCATGCTGCTGGCCCAGATCAACCGCGACTCGCAGGGGATGGCGGAGTTCACCGGAGGAGGCGGCGAAGGCCACGTCACTCTGTGTCTGACCGAGGCCGTGACCGGTGACGGTAACTTTATTTTCCTTCATGAACCCTTTAATTACAGGTGATTGAGGAAAGTATGGGCCGGAGAGAAAGAGGGGGCCGGAGAGGGGCGAGAGAAAGAGGGGTCCGGAGAGGGGCGAGAGAAAGAGGGGTCCGGAGAGGGGCGAGAGAAAGAGGGGTCCGGAGAGGGGCGAGAGAAAGAGGGGTCCGGAGAGGGACGAGAGAAAGAGGGGTCCGGAGAGGGACGAGAGAAAGAGGGGTCCGGAGAGGGACGTGAGAAAGAGGGGGCCGGAGAGGGACGTGAGAAAGAGGGGCCCGGAGAGGGGCGAGAGAAAGAGGGGCCCGGAGAGTGGCGAGAGAAAGAGGGGCCCGGAGAGTGGCGAGAGAAAGAGGGGCCCGGAGAGTGGCGAGAGAAAGAGGGGCCCGGAGAGTGGCGAGAGAAAGAGGAGCCCGGAGAGGGGCGAGAGAAAGAGGAGCCCGGAGAGTGGCGAGAGAAAGAGGGGCGAGAGAAAGAGGGGGCCCGGAGAGGGGCGAGAGAAAGAGGGGGCCCGGAGAGTGGCGAGAGAAAGAGGGGCCAGGAGAGTGGCGAGAGAAAGAGGGGGCTGGAGAGGGTCGAGAGAAAGCGGAGCCCGGAGAGGGGCGAGAGAAAGGGGGCCGGAGAGGGACGAGAGAAAGAGGTCGTCTGGAGAGGGGCGCGACAAAGAGCTGGCTCATCATCGGGATTGCACTGTAGTCTAAAATATTCTGCCCCCAGAAAAAAGCGCTGTGCCAGGTGTAAACTGCATAGGGGGGAGGCTCCTGCTGCAGCCAGACAGGAGGAGGAGGTCCGGTGAAGCCACCATGTCCCATCCGTTCAGTCACCTGACTGCCGAGACCCCTGATGGGGGAGGGGTGAAAGAGGGGCCCGGAGAGGGGCGAGAGAAAGAGGGGCCCGTAGAGTGGCGAGAGAAAGAGGGGCCCGGAGAGTGGCGAGAGAAAGAGGGGCCCGGAGAGTGGCGAGAGAAAGAGGGGCCCGGAGAGGGACGAGAGAAAGAGGGGCCCGGAGAGGGACGAGAGAAAGAGGGGCCCGGAGAGGGACGAGAGAAAGAGGGGCCCGGAGAGTGGCGAGAGAAAGAGGGGCCCGGAGAGTGGCGAGAGAAAGAGGAGCCCGGAGAGGGGCGAGAGAAAGAGGAGCCCGGAGAGGGGCGAGAGAAAGAGGAGCCCGGAGAGGGGCGAGAGAAAGAGGGGCCCGGAGAGGGGCGAGAGAAAGAGGAGCCCGGAGAGGGTCGAGAGAAAGAGGAGCCCGGAGAGGGTCGAGAGAAAGAGGGGGCCGGAGAGGGTCGAGAGAAAGAGGGGGCCGGAGAGGGGCGAGAGAAAGAGGGGGCCGGAGAGGGGCGAGAGAAAGAGGGGGCCGGAGGGGGGCGAGAGAAAGAGGGGCCGGAAAGGGGCGAGAGAAAGAGGGGGCCGGAGAGGGGCGAGAGAAAGAGGGGCCCGGAGAGGGGCGAGAGAAAGAGGGGCCCGGAGAGGGGCGAGAGAAAGAGGGGCCCGGAGAGGGACGAGAGAAAGAGGGGCCCGGAGAGGGGCGAGAGAAAGAGGGGTCCGGAGAGGGACGAGAGAAAGAGGGGTCCGGAGAGGGGCGAGAGAAAGAGGGGTCCGGAGAGGGGCGAGAGAAAGAGGGGCCCGGAGAGGGGCGAGAGAAAGAGGGGGCCGGAGAGTGGCGAGAGAAAGAGGGGGCCGGAGAGGGGCGAGAGAAAGAGGTTGTCTGGAGAGGGGCGAGACAAAGAGCAGGCTCATCATCGGGATTGCACTGTAGTCTAAAATATTCTGCCCCCAGAAAAAAGCGCTGTGCCAGGTTTAAACTGCATAGGGGGGAGGCTCCTGCTGCAGCCAGACAGGAGGAGGAGGTCCGGTGAAGCCACCATGTCCCATCCGTTCAGTCACCTGACTGCCGAGACCCCTGATGGGGGAGGGGTGAACGCTCAGGGAGATTTTGTTCTTTATATGTTATTGATCCCTTCCATCTGGACAATTATTAAAAAGTTGTGGGAACCTCTTTGGAAATAGAAACCTGTGTGTCCCAGGAGCTCAGCACGGCCCTTCCTCAGGCCCCTGCGTCCTCGGCTGCAGCAGGAGCCTCTCCCCTCTCCAGTGTATTAACTCCATGGGGTGGGATTATCTCCTGTTACTGCACAGGCTTAGTATAGAAGAGATGGCCGGTGTCCGGGTGCCATCAGTAATTGTGCGGGTCCAGGGTGGGCATCGCTTTATGGGCAGCCCCCAAGGTGCAGCTGAGCAAGCTCGGTGCCTGCACGATGTATCCCGATCAGTGATTACAGTAGGACCCCCCCTCACCCCCTCCTGTGTAATACACTTAGGGGCTTTCTAAGACCCCATATAAAGGTCCTCCGGTCTCCCCAGAACTAGACCTCGGCCCCGGGACCTCTGCCGTTCTTTACTGATGACGTCTCACATCATAGATCCTTCCTGTGATGTCATATCCATGAAAGGGGGCTTACAGGGGCTTCACTTCCGCATTCGGTGAGCGCTGCGGACGATGGTGCGACCCCATATGAGCCGGACACGAGACCTGCCGCGTCTCTGCCGTCACTTGGGGCCGTAACATCAGCACCGCTCGCTCCAGTGTGACTACAAGCAAAGCGGCGGCCGAGCGTGGACATGTCGGGGGCAAATTACCCCGAAGTCTGAATGGGTCTGCGCGGTCCGGGAGATGATGGGGTTGATGCTTTTTCAGATGGCGAGAGCATGGACACCATGGAGGGTGTGAGCCTACAAGCGGTGACCCTGTCCGACGGCTCCACGGCGTACATACAGCACAATGCGAAAGGTAAGCGAGCGTCTGCCCTGCGCACCGACACCGCTCTGCTGAGCACGCGATCACTAATGATCTCCAGTCTCCTCTACAGATGGAAAACTCATGGAAGGACAAGTGATTCAGCTGGAGGACGGCTCCGCGGCCTACGTCCAACACGTCCCGAAAAGTGGTGAGTGCGTCACACTGACACCGTAAGGCGGCAGCGACATGTGGTGATCGTCGCCTCGTGGTCGCACAGACGTCACTGTAAGTTACCTGCGACTCACGTGCCGTCTGCTCCCTACAGACGCCCTGCGCCTGGAGGACGGACAGGCGGTGCAGCTGGAGGACGGGACCACCGCCTACATCCACCACTCCACCAAAGGTAGGCCCTGAGCGCTGCGCTGAGGGCGCATACTGGTGTGCACGGCATTAACCCTTCCCCACGCTCTGCACCGTGTATACCATGGTGTATACTGGTGTGCACGGCATTAACCCTTCCCCACGCTCTGCACCGTGTATACCATGGTGTATACTGGTGTGCACGGCATTAACCCTTCCCCACACTCTGCACCGTGTGTACCATGGTGTATACTGGTGTGCACGGCATTAACCCTTCCCCACGCTCTGCACCGTGTATACTGGTGTGCACGGCATTAACCCTTCCCCACGCTCTGCACCGTGTATACCATGGTGTATACTGGTGTGCACGGCATTAACCCTTCCCCACGCTCTGCACCGTGTATACCATGGTGTATACTGGCGTGCACGGCATTAACCCTTCCCCACGCTCTGCACCGTGTATACCATGGTGTATACTGGCGTGCACGGCATTAACCCTTCTCCACACTCTGCACCGTGTATACCATGGTGTATACTGGTGTGCACGGCATTAACCCTTCCCCACACTCTGCACCGTGTATACCATGGTGTATACTGGTGTGCACGGCATTAACCCTTCCCCACACTCTGCACCGTGTATACCATGGTGTATACTGGCGTGCACGGCATTAACCCTTCCCCACGCTCTGCACCGTGTATACCATGGTGTATACTGGCGTGCACGGCATTAACCCTTCCCCACGCTCTGCACCGTGTATACCATGGTGTATACTGGCGTGCACGGCATTAACCCTTCTCCACACTCTGCACCGTGTATACCATGGTGTATACTGGTGTGCACGGCATTAACCCTTCCCCACGCTCTGCACCGTGTATACTGGTGTGCACGGCATTAACCCTTCCCCACGCTCTGCACCGTGTATACCATGGTGTATACTGGTGTGCACGGCATTAACCCTTCCCCACGCTCTGCACCGTGTATACCATGGTGTATACTGGCGTGCACGGCATTAACCCCTCTCCACACTCTGCACCGTGTATACCATGGTGTATACTGGCGTGCACGGCATTAACCCTTCCCCACGCTCTGCACCGTGTATACCATGGTGTATACTGGCGTGCACGGCATTAACCCTTCTCCACACTCTGCACCGTGTATACCATGGTGTATACTGGTGTGCATGGCATTAACCCTTCCCCACACTTTGCACCGTGTGTACCATGGTGTATACTTGTGTGCACGGCATTAACCCTTCCCCACACTCTGCACCGTGTATACCATGGTGTATACTTGTGTGCACGACATTAAGCCTCTCTCTTCTCTTCTAGACTCCTACGACCAGAGCTCGGTGCAGGCGGTGCAGCTAGAGGATGGCACCACGGCCTACATCCACCACGCTGTGCAGGTCCCGCAGCCGGACACCATCCTCGCTATCCAGGCTGACGGCACGGTGGCCGGACTGCACACGGCAGAAGCTACAATCGACCCGGACACCATCACCGCTCTGGAGCAGTATGCGGCCAAGGTAATAAGAGGATAATGTGGCCCCGTGGTCATTTCCCCCCGTCCGTGCGGTGACGCCGTGTTCTATCTTCCTTAGGTTTCTATTGAAGGAAGCGATAATGTGAGCGGCGGCGCGATGATCGCCGAGGCCGAGCAGGAGAAGAAGATGCAGGTCAGTGCCGCACCAGGAAAGGCCGCGATCCGCTCCTTGCCCGGGATCCGCTCCTTGCTCGAGATCCGCTCCTTGCCCGGGATCCGCTCCTTGCCCGGGATCCGCTCCTTGCCCGGGATCCGCTCCTTGCCCGGGATCCGCTCCTTGCCCGGGAGCCTCTCCTTGCCCGGGAGCCGCTCCTTGCCCGGGAGCCGCTCCTTGCCCGGGAGCCGCTCCTTGCCCGGGATCCGCTCCTTGCTCGGGATCCGCTCCTCGCTGACGACTTAATGCCGCCATTGTTATTCTCATCTGCAGATCGTTTTACAAGGACACGGGCCCCGAGTGACGGCGAAACCCCCACAGACCAACGAGAAAGCGTTTCGCTGCGACTATGAGGGATGTGGAAAGCTCTATACCACAGCGCACCACCTCAAGGTACGGGGGCGCTCTCTACCCCCCAGAGGGATGTGTGATGACACAAAGTAACGCTGATCCCTATCCGACAGGTGCACGAGCGATCGCACACCGGGGACCGGCCGTACCAGTGTGAACACGGCGGCTGCGGGAAAGCATTTGCAACAGGTGCAGTAATCAGTCTGTGTCCGGAGCGGGGACACGGGGGCGAGAGCTGGGGGCAGAGATAATGGGGAAGCATGGGAACCTCTCCTGTTACTTTATCTTTCATTTATACTCCAGTCACATCCAAAGCTGCATTCACGTGACTGACAAAAGCCTCTCCTGACCAAAAACACAAACGCTCAGATCAGCGAGCAGTCGTATATACTCAGGAGGGAGAATGGAGGAAACTGCTGCCAGACCCCTCTGTCCTCCTCCTCCAGACCCCTCCGTCCTCCTCCCTCCAGACCCCTCTGTCCGTCTCCTCCCTCCACACCTCTCTGTCCGTCTCCTCCCTCCAGACCCCTCTGTCCGTCTCCTCCCTCCAGACCCCTCTGTCCGTCTCCTCCCTCCACACCCCTCTGTCCGTCTCCTCCCTCCACACCCCTCTGTCCGTCTCCTCCCTCCACACCCCTCTGTCCGTCTCCTCCCTCCACACCCCTGTGTCCTCCTCCTTCCGGCTCAACCACAACTGAGCAGCAGTGTGATTGCTGCTCTGGATGTCTCCGGAGGGGGAGCAGTGCTCGTTTGTGACGCTCAGGATGGTGACATCTGATTTACTTCTGCAGGTTACGGTTTAAAGAGCCACGTCCGGACGCACACGGGGGAGAAGCCGTACAGGTGCACGGAGGAAAACTGCACCAAGTCCTTCAAGACGTCAGGAGACTTACAGAAACACATCCGAACCCACACAGGTGAGAGACCCCCCGCCCCCCCACACATTGCAGGCGAGAGACCTCCTCAATCACAGGTGAAAGACATTCACAGCACAGGCGAGAGACCCCATACCTCTTCTGGAGAATATGCGGGGAGGTCCGCAGCCGCCCCCCCACGGTGCAGGAGTCACCTGATAAAAAGATGCGGCCGCCGTGAAGTGTTTATGTAGCAGGAAGGCTTTCCATTCACTGACAGCGATCAGGAGAGCGATCAACGCCGTCCTCCATCACAGGAAACTACGATCTGTGGCCCCAAATACAACACGTGGGGCCAGCAGCCGCCCAGTGCCGAGTAAACGGTTTCTGGGACTTGTGGTGGACTGTGCAGAGCTATGCATGCAGCCGGATCTCCATCAGCCACCCCTTTTCTCGTCTCTTGTCCCCTTCCACCCCCGCTCGCCCCCCTGCTCACCCCCCCTCCTCCGCCCCCACTCGCCCCCCCCTCCTTGTCCCCTTCTCCCCCGCTCGCCTCCCTCCTCCTCCGCCGCTCGCGCCCCCCCTCCTCCTGCCCCCCTTTTCCTCGTCGTCCTCTCAACCCCCACCTCCTCCCCTGCTCGCCCCCCTCCTCCTCCTCTCCTCCCCCTCCTCCTCCCCCGCTTGCCTCCCTCCTCCTCCTCCCCCGCTCGCGCCCCCCCTCCTCCTGCCCCCCTTTTCCTCGTCGTCCTCTCCGCCCCCTCCTCCTCCCCCGCTCTCCCCCTCCTCTTCGTCGTCCTCTCCGCCCCCCTCCTCCTCCCCTGCTCGCCCCCCTCCTCCTCCCCCGCTCGCCTCCCTCCTCCTCCGCCCCCGCTCACCTCCCTCCTCCTCCTCCCCCGCTCGCACCCCCCCTCCTCCTGCCCCCCTTTTCCTCCTCGTCCTCTCCTCTCCCGCTCGCCCCCTCCTCCTCGTCGTCCTCTCCTCCCCCCCTCCTCCCCCCTCCTCCTCTTCCCCCCGCTCGCGCCCCCCTTCTACTCCTCCCCCGCTCGCCCCCTCCTCCTCGTCGTCCTCTCCGCCCCCACCTCCTCCCCTGCTCGCCCCCCTCCTCCTCCCCCGCTCGCCTCCCTCTTCCTCCTCCCCCGCTCGCCTCCCTCCTCCTCCGCCCCCCCTCCTCCTGCCCCCCTTTTCCTCCTCGTCCTCTCCTCTCCCGCTCGCCCCCTCCTCCTCGTCGTCCTCTCCTCCCCCCCTCCTCCCCCCTCCTCCTCTTCCCCCCGCTCGCGCCCCCCTTCTACTCCTCCCCCGCTCGCCCCCTCCTCCTCGTCGTCCTCTCCGCCCCCACCTCCTCCCCTGCTCGCCCCCCTCCTCCTCCCCCGCTCGCCTCCCTCTTCCTCCTCCCCCGCTCGCCTCCCTCCTCCTCCGCCCCCCCTCCTCCTGCCCCCCTTTTCCTCCTCGTCCTCTCCTCTCCCGCTCGCCCCCTCCTCCTCCCCCGCTCGCCCCCTCCTCCTCGTCGTCCTCTCCTCCTCCTCTCCTCCTCCTCCCCTCCTCCTCCTCTCCTCCTCCTCCTCTCCTCCTCCTCTCCTCCTCCTCCTCTCCTCCTCCTCTCCTCCTCCTCCTCTCCTCCTCCTTCTCCTCTCCTCCCCCGATCGCCCCTCCTTCTCCCCCGTTGTTTCCACTTATGTAATTTCTGCTGTTATTTTTATTTAAATCTCCTGTGGTCGGCGCCGGCCGCTCTGTCTGTTCTGGGCGTTTCCTGTCTCCACGGCAACGTCCTGTTACATAATGTTCCCGCAGTTTGGCAGACCGTGAGTGCAGGGGGCGGGGGCTGGGAGAGAACGCCGTGTCCTCCGCCTGGAGCCCCCGAGGCCGGAGCAGAACACCGCGTCCTGAACATTGCCGCCGATCATGTGTAACTGCCGAGTCCAGAATCTGAGATCAGAGACACCGGATCATCAGATATTCCGGATTATCGGATTTACACAGCTAACACTTATAAGGGCCGTGATCTCATAGACTTGGAAGGGTTCAACCGAAGCCGCCATTCCTGCTTAACCCCTCGTGTACTGGGGTTGTGTTAGTAGCAGTTCTGATGTGTCGGGTGCCACATGCCCAGCAGAGGGCAGCATTCACATGGTATTTTACCAGCCGTACACCATAATCCGGCGTCTGATAATCCGGCATTTGATAATCCGGCACACGTTTCCAGCCGTGATTTGTGGAAATTATGAAATTGTCCTCAGATTTGTGGTTTTTTTGCTTCTCCACTAAACATCTCTCTCTTCACCTGCAGGAGAGCGGCCGTTCAAGTGTCCGTTCGAGGGCTGCGGGAGGTCGTTCACCACCTCAAACATCCGGAAAGTTCACATCCGCACGCACACGGGAGAGCGGCCGTACTACTGCTCGGAGGCCGGCTGCGGCAGAGCGTTCGCCAGCGCCACCAACTATAAGAACCACGTGCGGATACACACAGGTACCAAACAACTGTGCACCACCATGACTGCGCCCCTCCTATAACGCTCCAGCACTGATATAACCTCCAGACATTACACCATATGTGACTGATATCAGCCCCTCTTATAACGCTCCAGTACTGATATAACCTCCAGACATTACACCATATGTGACTGATATCAGCCTCTTATAACGCTCCAGCACTGATATAACCTCCAGACATTACACCATATGTGACTGATATCAGCCTCTTATAACGCTCCAGTACTGATATAACCTCCAGACATTACACCATATGTGACTGATATCAGCCCCTCCTATAACGCTCCAGTACTGATATAACCTCCAGACATTACACCATATGTGACTGATATCAGCCCCTCTTATAACGCTCCAGCACTGATATAACCTCCAGACATTACACCATATGTGACTGATATCAGCCCCTCCTATAACGCTCCAGTACTGATATAACCTCCAGACATTACACCATATGTGACTGATATCAGCCCCTCTTATAACGCTCCAGCACTGATATAACCTCCAGACATTACACCATATGTGACTGATATCAGCTCCTCTTATAACGCTCCAGTACTGATATAAACTCCAGACATTACACCATATGTGACTGATATCAACCCCTCTTATAACGCTCCAGTACTGATATAACCTCCAGACATTACATCATATGTGACTGATATCAGCCCCTCTTATAACACTCCAGTACTGATATAACCTCCAGACATTACATCATATGTGACTGATATCAGCCTCTTATAACGCTCCAGTACTGATAAAACCTCCAGACATTACATCATATGTGACTGATATCAGCCCCTCTTATAACACTCCAGTACTGATATAACCTCCAGACATTACACCATATGTGACTGATATCAGCCCCTCTTTAATGCTCCAGTACTGATATAACCTCAAGACATTACACCATATGTGACTGATATCAACCTCTTATAACGCTCCAGTACTGATATAACGCTCCAGTACTGATATAACCTCCAGACATTACATCATATGTGACTGATATCAGCCCCTCTTATAACGCTCCAGTACTGATATAACCTCCAGACATTACACCATATGTGACTGATATCAGCTCCTCTTATAACGCTCCAGTACTGATATAACCTCCAGACATTACACCATATGTGACTGATATCAACCCCTCTTATAACGCTCCAGTACTGATATAACCTCCAGACATTACATCATATGTGACTGATATCAGCCTCTTATAACGCTCCAGTACTGATAAAACCTCCAGACATTACATCATATGTGACTGATATCAGCCCCTCTTATAACACTCCAGTACTGATATAACCTCCAGACATTACACCATATGTGACTGATATCAGCCTCTTATAACGCTCCAGTACTGATATAACGCTCCAGTACTGATATAACCTCCAGACATTACATCATATGTGACTGATATCAGACTCTTATAACGCTCCAGTACTGATATAACCTCCAGACATTACACCATATGTGACTGATATCAGCCTCTTATAACGCTCCAGTACTGATATAACCTCCAGACATTACACCACATGTGACTGATATCAGCCCCTCTTATAACGCTCCAGTGCTGATATAATCTCCAGACATTACACCATATGTGACTGATATCAGCCTCCTATAACGCTCCAGCACTGATATAACCTCCAGACATTACACCATATGTGACTGATATCAGCCTCTCTTATAACGCTCCAGCACTGATATAACCTCCAGACATTACATCATATGTGACTGATATCAGCCTCCTATAACGCTCCAGCACTGATATAACCTCCAGACATTACACCATATGTGACTGATATCAGCCCCTCCTATAACGCTCCAGCACTGATATAACCTCCAGACATTACACCATATGTGACTGATATCAGCCTCTTATAACGCTCCAGCACTGATATAACCTCCAGACATTACACCATATGTGACTGATATCAGCCTCCTATAACGCTCCAGCACTGATATAACCTCCAGACATTACATCATATATGACTGATATCAGCCTCCTATAACGCTCCAGCACTGATATAACCTCCAGACATTACACCATATGTGACTGATAACAGCCTCTTATAACGCTCCAGTACTGATATAACCCCCAGACATTACATCATATATGACTGATATCAGCCTCTTATAACGCTCCAGTACTGATATAACCTCCAGACATTACACCATATGTGACTGATATCAGCCCCTCTTATAACGCTCCAGCGCTGATATAACCCCCAGACATTACACCATATGTGACTGATATCAGCCTCTTATAACGCTCCAGCACTGGTATAAACTCCAGACATTACACCATATGTGACTGATATCAGCCTCTTATAACGCTCCAGTACTGATATAACCCCCAGACATTACATCATATGTGACTGATATCAGCCCCTCTTATAACGCTCCAGCGCTGATATAACCCCCAGACATTACACCATATGTGACTGATATCAGCCTCTTATAACGCTCCAGTACTGATATAACCCCCAGACATTACATCATATGTGACTGATATCAGCTCCTCTTATAACGCTCCAGTACTGATATAACCTCCAGACATTACACCATATGTGACTGATATCAGCCCCTCTTATAACGCTCCAGCGCTGATATAACCCCCAGACATTACACCATATGTGACTGATATCAGCCTCTTATAACGCTCCAGCACTGGTATAACCTCCAGACATTACACCATATGTGACTGATATCAGCCTCTTATAACGCTCCAGTACTGATATAACCTCCAGACATTACATCATATGTGACTGATATCAGCTCCTCTTATAACGCTCCAGTACTGATATAACCCCCAGACATTACACCATATGTGACTGATATCAGCCCCTCTTATAACGCTCCAGTACTGATATAACCTCCAGACATTACACCTTATGTGACTGATATCAGCCTCTTATAACGCTCCAGTACTGATAAAACCTCCAGACATTACATCATATGTGACTGATATCAGCCCCTCTTATAACACTCCAGTACTGATATAACCTCAAGACATTACACCATATGTGACTGATATCAACCTCTTATAACGCTCCAGTACTGATATAACGCTCCAGTACTGATATAACCTCCAGACATTACATCATATGTGACTGATATCAGACTCTTATAACGCTCCAGTACTGATATAACCTCCAGACATTACACCATATGTGACTGATATCAGCTCCTCTTATAACGCTCCAGTACTGATATAACCTCCAGACATTACACCATTTGTGACTGATATCAGCTCCTCTTATAACGCTCCAGTACTGATATAACCTCCAGACATTACATCATATGTGACTGATATCAGCTCCTCTTATAACGCTCCAGTACTGATATAACCTCCAGACATTACACCATATGTGACTAATATCAGCCTCTTATAACGCTCCAGTACTGATATAACCTCCAGACATTACATCATATGTGACTGGTATCAGCTCCTCTTATAACGCTCCAGTACTGATATAACCTCCAGACATTACACCATATGTGACTGATATCAGCCTCTTATAACGCTCCAGTACTGATATAACCTCCAGACATTACACCATATGTGACTAATTTCAGCCTCTTATAACGCTCCAGTACTGATATAACCTCCAGACATTACATCATATGTGACTGATATCAGCCCCTCTTATAACGCTCCAGCACTGATATAACCTCCAGACATTACACCATATGTGACTGATATCAGCCTCTTATAACGCTCCAGTACTGATATAACCTTCAGACATTACACCATATGTGACTGATATCAGCCTCTTATAACGCTCCAGTACTGATATAACCTCCAGACATTACATCATATGTGACTGATATCAGCCCCTCTTATAACGCTCCAGCACTGATATTACCTCCAGACATTACACCATATGTGACTGATATCAGCCTCTTATAACGCTCCAGTACTGATATAACCTTCAGACATTACATCATATGTGACTGATATCAGCCCCTCTTATAACGCTCCAGTACTGATATAACCTCCAGACATTACATATGTGACTGATATCAGCCTCTTATAACGCTCCAGTACTGATATAACCTCCAGACATTACACCTTATGTAACTGATATCAGCCCCTCTTATAATGCTCCAGTACTGATATAACCTCCAGACATTACAACATATGTGACTGATATCAGCTCCTCTTATAACACTCCAGTACTGATATAACCTCCAGACATTACATCATATGTGACTGATATCAGCCTCTTATAACGCTCCAGTACTGATATAACCTCCAGACATTACATCATATGTGACTGATATCAGCTCCTCTTATAACGCTCCAGTACTGATATAACCTCCAGACATTACACCATATGTGACTGATATCAGCCTCTTATAACGCTCCAGCACTGATATTACCTCCAGACATTACACCATATGTGACTGATATCAGCCTCTTATAACGCTCCAGTACTGATATAACCTTCAGACATTACACCATATGTGACTGATGTCAGCCTCTTATAACGCTCCAGTACTGATATAACCTCCAGACATTACACCATATGTGACTGATATCAGCCTCTTATAACGCTCCAGTACTGATATAACCTCCAGACATTACATCATATATGACTGATATCAGCTCCTCTTATAACGCTCCAGTACTGATATAACCTCCAGACATTACATCATATGTGACTGATATCAGCTCCTCTTATAACGCTCCAGTACTGATATAACCTCCAGACATTACATCATATATGACTGATATCAGCTCCTCTTATAACGCTCCAGTACTGATATAACCTCCAGACATTACATCATATGTGACTGATATCAGCCTCTCTTATAACGCTCCAGTACTGATATAACCTCCAGACATTACACCATATGTGACTGATATCAGCCTCTTATAACGCTCCAGCACTGATATTACCTCCAGACATTACACCATATGTGACTGATATCAGCCTCTCTTATAACGCTCCAGTACTGATATAACCTTCAGACATTACACCATATGTGACTGATATCAGCCTCTTATAACACTCCAGTACTGATATAACCTCCAGACATTACACCATATGTGACTGATATCTGCTCCTCTTATAACGCTCCAGTACTGATATAACCTCCAGACATTACATCATATGTGACTGATATCAGCCCCTCTTATAACGCTCCAGTACTGATATAACCTCCAGACATTACATCATATGTGACTGATATCAGCCCCTCTTATAACACTCCAGTACTGATATAACCTCCAGACATTACATCATATGTGACTGATATCAGCCCCTCTTATAACGCTCCAGTACTGATATAACCTCCAGACATTACATCATATGTGACTGATATCAGCACCTCTTTTAACGCTCCAGTACTGATATAACCTCCAGACATTACATCATATGTGACTGATATCAGCCTCTTATAACGCTCCAGTACTGATATAACCTCCAGACATTACACCATATGTGACTGATATCAGCCTCTTATAACGCTCCAGTGCTGATATAACCTCCAGACACTACATCATATGTGACTGATATCAGTCTCTTATAACGCTCCAGTACTGATATAACCTCCAGACATTACACCATATGTGACTGATATCAGCCTCTTATAACGCTCCAGTACTGATATAACTTCCAGACGTTACACCATATGTGACTGATATCAGCCTCTCTTATAACGCTCCAGTACTGATATAACCTCCAGACGTTACACCATATGTGACTGATATTAGCCTCTTATAACTCTCCAGTACTGATATAACCTCCAGACATTATATCATATGTGACTGATATCAGCCTCTTATAACGCTCCAGTACTGATATAACCTCCAGACATTACACCATATGTGACTGATATCAGCCCCTCTTATAACGCTCCAGTACTGATATAACCTCCAGACATTACACCATATGTGACTGATATCAGCTCCTCTTATAACGCTCCAGTACTGATATAACCTCCAGACATTACACCATATGTGACTGATATCAGCCCCTCTTATAACGCTCCAGTACTGATATAACCTTCAGACATTACACCATATGTGACTGATATCAGCCTCTTATAACGCTCCAGTACTGATATAACCTCCAGACATTACATCATATGTGACTGATATCAGCTCCTCTTTTAATGCTCCAGTACTGATATAACCTCCAGACATTACACCATATGTGACTGATATCAGCCTCTCTTATAACGCTCCAGTGCTGATATAACCTCCAGACATTACACCATATGTGACTGATATCAGCCTCTTATAACGCTCCAGTACTGATATAACCTCAAGACATTACACCATATGTGACTGATATCAGACTCTTATAACGCTCCAGTGCTGATATAACCTCCAGACATTACATCATATGTGACTGATATCAGCCTCTTATAACGCTCCAGTACTGATATAACCTCAAGACATTACACCATATGTGACTGATATCAGCCTCTTATAACGCTCCAGTACTGATATAACCTCCAGACATTACATCATATGTGACTGATATCAGCTCCTCTTATAACGCTCCAGTACTGATATAACCTCCAGACATTACACCATATGTGACTAATATCAGCCTCTTATAACGCTCCAGTACTGCTATAACCTCCAGACATTACATCATATGTGACTGATATCAGCCCCTCTTATAACGCTCCAGCACTGATATAACCTCCAGACATTACACCATATGTGACTGATATCAGCCTCTTATAACGCTCCAGTACTGATATAACCTTCAGACATTACACCATATGTGACTTATATCAGCCTCTTATAACGCTCCAGTACTGATATAACCTCCAGACATTACATCATATGTGACTGATATCAGCCCCTCTTATAACGCTCCAGCACTGATATTACCTCCAGACATTACACCATATGTGACTGATATCAGCCTCTTATAACGCTCCAGTACTGATATAACCTTCAGACATTACACCATATGTGACTGATATCAGCCTCTTATAACGCTCCAGTACTGATATAACCTCCAGACATTACATCATATATGACTGATATCAGCCCCTCTTATAATGCTCCAGTACTGATATAACCTCCAAACATTACACCATATGTGACTGATATCAGCTCCTCTTATAACGCTCCAGTACTGATATAACCTCCAGACATTACATCATATGTGACTGATATCAGCTCCTCTTATAACGCTCCAGTACTGATATAACCTCCAGACATTACACCATATGTGACTGATATCAGCTCCTCTTATAACGCTCCAGTACTGATATAACCTCCAGACATTACATCATATGTGACTGATATCAGCCCCTCTTATAACGCTCCAGCACTGATATTACCTCCAGACATTACACCATATGTGACTGATATCAGCCTCTTATAACGCTCCAGTACTGATATAACCTCCAGACATTACATCATATGTGACTGATATCAGCCTCTTATAACACTCCAGTACTGATATAACCTCCAGACATTACACCATATGTGACTGATATCTGCTCCTCTTATAACGCTCCAGTACTGATATAACCTCCAGACATTACATCATATGTGACTGATATCAGCCCCTCTTATAACGCTCCAGTACTGATATAACCTCCAGACATTACATCATATGTGACTGATATCAGCCCCTCTTATAACGCTCCAGTACTGATATAACCTCCAGACATTACATCATATGTGACTGATATCAGCCCCTCTTATAACGCTCCAGTACTGATATAACCTCCAGACATTACATCATATGTGACTGATATCAGCCCCTCTTATAACGCTCCAGTACTGATATAACCTCCAGACATTACATCATATGTGACTGATATCAGCCCCTCTTATAACGCTCCAGTACTGATATAACCTCCAGACATTACACCATATGTGACTGATATCAGCCTCTTATAACGCTGCAGTGCTGATATAACCTCCAGACATTACACCATATGTGACTGATATCAGCCTCTTATAACGCTCCAGTACGGATATAACCTCCAGACACTACATCATATGTGACTGATATCAGTCTCTTATAACGCTCCAGTACTGATATAACCTCCAGACATTACATCATATGTGACTGATATCAGCTCCTCTTTTAATGCTCCAGTACTGATATAACCTCCAGACATTACACCATATGTGACTGATATCAGCCTCTCTTATAACGCTCCAGTACTGATATAACCTCCAGACATTACACCATATGTGACTGATATCAGACTCTTATAACGCTCCAGTGCTGATATAACCTCCAGACATTACATCATATGTGACTGATATCAGCCTCTTATAACGCTCCAGTACTGATATAACCTCAAGACATTACACCATATGTGACTGATATCAGCCTCTTATAACGCTCCAGTACTGATATAACCTCCAGACATTACATCATATGTGACTGATATCAGCTCCTCTTATAACGCTCCAGTACTGATATAACCTCCAGACATTACATCATATGTGACTGATATCAGCCCCTCTTATAACGCTCCAGCACTGATATAACCTCCAGACATTACACCATATGTGACTGATATCAGCCTCTTATAACGCTCCAGTACTGATATAACCTTCAGACATTACACCATATGTGACTGATATCAGCCTCTTATAACGCTCCAGTACTGATATAACCTCCAGACATTACATCATATGTGACTGATATCAGCCCCTCTTATAACGCTCCAGCACTGATATTACCTCCAGACATTACACCATATGTGACTGATATCAGCCTCTTATAACGCTCCAGTACTGATATAACCTTCAGACATTACACCATATGTGACTGATATCAGCCTCTTATAGCGCTCCAGTACTGATATAACCTCCAGACATTACACCTTATGTGACTGATATCAGCCCCTCTTATAATGCTCCAGTACTGATATAACCTCCAAACATTACACCATATGTGACTGATATCAGCTCCTCTTATAACACTCCAGTACTGATATAACCTCCAGACATTACATCATATGTGACTGATATCAGCTCCTCTTATAACGCTCCAGTACTGATATAACCTCCAGACATTACACCATATGTGACTGATATCAGCCTCTTATAACGCTCCAGTACTGATATAACCTCCAGACATTACATCATATGTGACTGATATCAGCCCCTCTTATAACGCTCCAGCACTGATATTACCTCCAGACATTACACCATATGTGACTGATATCAGCCTCTTATAACGCTCCAGTACTGATATAACCTCCAGACATTACATCATATGTGACTGATATCAGCCCCTCTTATAACGCTCCAGCACTGATATTACCTCCAGACATTACATCATATGTGACTGATATCAGCCCCTCTTATAACGCTCCAGTACTGATATAACCTCCAGACATTACATCATATGTGACTGATATCAGCCCCTCTTATAACGCTCCAGTACTGATATAACCTCCAGACATTACATCATATGTGACTGATATCAGCCCCTCTTATAACGCTCCAGTACTGATATAACCTCCAGACATTACACCATATGTGACTGATATCAGCCTCTTATAACGCTGCAGTGCTGATATAACCTCCAGACATTACACCATATGTGACTGATATCAGCCTCTTATAACGCTCCAGTACGGATATAACCTCCAGACACTACATCATATGTGACTGATATCAGTCTCTTATAACGCTCCAGTACTGATATAACCTCCAGACATTACATCATATGTGACTGATATCAGCCCCTCTTTTAACGCTCCAGTACTGATATAACCTCCAGACATTACACCATATGTGACTGATATCAGTCTCTTATAACGCTCCAGTACTGATATAACCTCCAGACATTACACCATAGGTGACTGATATCAGCCTCTTATAACGCTCCAGTACTGATATAACTTCCAGACATTACACCATATGTGACTGATATCAGCCTCTCTTATAACGCTCCAGTACTGATATAACCTCCAGACGTTACACCATATGTGACTGATATCAGCCTCTTATAACGCTCCAGCACTGATATAACCTCCAGACATTATATCATATGTGACTGATATCAGCCTCTTATAACTCTCCAGTACTGATATAACCTCCAGACATTACACCATATGTGACTGATATCAGCCCCTCTTATAACGCTCCAGTACTGATATAACCTCCAGACATTACATCATATGTGACTGATATCAGCCCCTCTTTTAACGCTCCAGTACTGATATAACCTCCAGACATTACACCATATGTGACTGATATCAGTCTCTTATAACGCTCCAGTACTGATATAACCTCCAGACATTACACCATAGGTGACTGATATCAGCCTCTTATAACGCTCCAGTACTGATATAACTTCCAGACATTACACCATATGTGACTGATATCAGCCTCTCTTATAACGCTCCAGTACTGATATAACCTCCAGACGTTACACCATATGTGACTGATATCAGCCTCTTATAACGCTCCAGCACTGATATAACCTCCAGACATTATATCATATGTGACTGATATCAGCCTCTTATAACTCTCCAGTACTGATATAACCTCCAGACATTACACCATATGTGACTGATATCAGCCCCTCTTATAACGCTCCAGTACTGATATAACCTCCAGACATTACATCATATGTGACTGATATCAGCCCCTCTTATAACGCTCCAGCACTGATATAACCTCCAGACATTACACCATATGTGACTGATATCAGCCTCTTATAACGCTCCAGTACTGATATAACCTTCAGACATTACACCATATGTGACTGATATCAGCCTCTTATAACGCTCCAGTACTGATATAACCTCCAGACATTACACCTTATGTGACTGATATCAGCCCCTCTTATAATGCTCCAGTACTGATATAACCTCCAAACATTACACCATATGTGACTGATATCAGCTCCTCTTATAACGCTCCAGTACTGATATAACCTCCAGACATTACATCATATGTGACTGATATCAGCTCCTCTTATAACGCTCCAGTACTGATATAACCTCCAGACATTACACCATATGTGACTGATATCAGCCTCTTATAACGCTCCAGTACTGATATAACCTCCAGACATTACATCATATGTGACTGATATCAGCCCCTCTTATAACGCTCCAGCACTGATATTACCTCCAGACATTACACCATATGTGACTGATATCAGCCTCTTATAACGCTCCAGTACTGATATAACCTCCAGACATTACATCATATGTGACTGATATCAGCCCCTCTTATAACGCTCCAGTACTGATATAACCTCCAGACATTACATCATATGTGACTGATATCAGCCCCTCTTATAACGCTCCAGTACTGATATAACCTCCAGACATTACATCATATGTGACTGATATCAGCCCCTCTTATAACGCTCCAGTACTGATATAACCTCCAGACATTACATCATATGTGACTGATATCAGCCCCTCTTATAACGCTCCAGTACTGATATAACCTCCAGACATTACATCATATGTGACTGATATCAGCCCCTCTTATAACGCTCCAGTACTGATATAACCTCCAGACATTACACCATATGTGACTGATATCAGCCTCTTATAACGCTGCAGTGCTGATATAACCTCCAGACATTACACCATATGTGACTGATATCAGCCTCTTATAACGCTCCAGTACGGATATAACCTCCAGACACTACATCATATGTGACTGATATCAGTCTCTTATAACGCTCCAGTACTGATATAACCTCCAGACATTACATCATATGTGACTGATATCAGCCCCTCTTTTAACGCTCCAGTACTGATATAACCTCCAGACATTACACCATATGTGACTGATATCAGTCTCTTATAACGCTCCAGTACTGATATAACCTCCAGACATTACACCATAGGTGACTGATATCAGCCTCTTATAACGCTCCAGTACTGATATAACTTCCAGACATTACACCATATGTGACTGATATCAGCCTCTCTTATAACGCTCCAGTACTGATATAACCTCCAGACGTTACACCATATGTGACTGATATCAGCCTCTTATAACGCTCCAGCACTGATATAACCTCCAGACATTATATCATATGTGACTGATATCAGCCTCTTATAACTCTCCAGTACTGATATAACCTCCAGACATTATATCATATGTGACTGATATCAGCCTCTTATAACGCTCCAGTACTGATATAACCTCCAGACATTACACCATATGTGACTGATATCAGCCCCTCTTATAACGCTCCAGTACTGATATAACCTCCAGACATTACACCATATGTGACTGATATCAGCCCCTCTTATAACGCTCCAGTACTGATATAACCTTCAGACATTACACCATATGTGACTAATATCAGCCTCTTATAACGCTCCAGTACTGATATAACCTCCAGACATTACATCATATGTGACTGATATCAGCTCCTCTTATAACGCTCCAGTACTGATATAACCTCCAGACATTACATCATATGTGACTGATATCAGCCCCTCTTATAACGCTCCAGCACTGATATAACCTCCAGACATTACACCATATGTGACTGATATCAGCCTCTTATAACGCTCCAGTACTGATATAACCTTCAGACATTACACCATATGTGACTGATATCAGCCCCTCTTATAACGCTCCAGTACTGATATAACCTCCAGACATTACATCATATGTGACTGATATCAGCCCCTCTTATAACGCTCCAGTACTGATATAACCTCCAGACATTACATCATATGTGACTGATATCAGCCCCTCTTATAACGCTCCAGTACTGATATAACCTCCAGACATTACATCATATGTGACTGATATCAGCCCCTCTTATAACGCTCCAGTACGGATATAACCTCCAGACACTACATCATATGTGACTGATATCAGTCTCTTATAACGCTCCAGTACTGATATAACCTCCAGACATTACATCATATGTGACTGATATCAGCCTCTTATAACGCTCCAGTACTGATATAACCTCCAGACATTACATCATATGTGACTGATATCAGCCTCTTATAACGCTCCAGTACTGATATAACCTCCAGACATTACATCATATGTGACTGATATCAGCCCCTCTTATAACGCTCCAGTACTGATATAACCTCCAGACATTACATCATATGTGACTGATATCAGCCCCTCTTATAACGCTCCAGTACTGATATAACCTCCAGACATTACATCATATGTGACTGATATCAGCCTCTTATAACGCTCCAGTACTGATATAACCTCCAGACATTACATCATATGTGACTGATATCAGACCCTCTTATAACGCTCCAGTACTGATATAACCTCCAGACATTACACCATATGTGACTGATATCAGCTCCTCTTATAACGCTCCAGTACTGATATAACTTCCAGACATTACACCATATGTGACTGATATCAGCCTCTCTTATAACGCTCCAGTACTGATATAACCTCCAGACATTACATCATATGTGACTGATATTATAATTTATTATTATAGCGCCATTTATTCCATGGCGCTTTACATGTGATCGGGGTATAAATAATAAAACAATTACAATAATCATGAATAATAGAAGTCGCTGACTGGTACAGGAGGAGCGAGGACCCTGCCCGCGAGGGCTCACAGTCTACAGGGGATGGGTGAGGATACAGTAGGTGAGGGTAGAGCTGGTCAAGCAGCGGTATGGTGGAGCGAGGTCCCTGCCCGCGAGGGCTCACAGTCTACAAGGGATGGGTGAGGATACAGTAGGTGAGGGTAGAGTTGGTCGTGCAGCGGTATGTTGGAGCGAGGACCCTGCCCGCGAGGGCTCACAGTCTACAAGGGATGAGTGAGGATACAGTAGGTGAGGGTAGAGCTGGTCGTGCAGCGGTATGGTGGAGCGAGGACCCTGCCCGCGAGGGCTCACAATCTACAAGGGATGGGTGAGGATACAGTAGGTGAGGGTAGAGTTGGTCGTGCAGCGGTATGGTGGAGCGAGGTCCCTGCCCGCGAGGGCTCACAGTCTACAGGGGATGGTTGAGGATACAGTAGGTGAGGGTAGAGCTGGTCGTGCAGCGGTATGGTGGAGCGAGGACCCTGCCCGCGAGGGCTCACAGTCTACAAGGGATGGGTGAGGATACAGTAGGTGAGGGTAGAGCTGGTCGTGCAGTAATGTGGTGGAGCGAGGACCCTGCCCGCGAGGGCTCACAGTCTACAGGGGATGGGTGAGGATACAGTAGGTGAGGGTAGAGCTGGTCATGCAGCGGTATGGTGGAGCGTTGACCCTGCCCGCGAGGGCTCACAGTCTACAAGGGATGGGTGAGGGTAGAGCTGATCGTGCAGCGGTATGGTGGAGCGAGGACCCTGCCCGCGAGGGCTCACAGTCTACAGGGGATGGGTGAGGATACAGTAGGTGAGGGTAGAGCTGGTCGTGCAGCGGTATGGTGGAGTGAGGACCCTGCCCGCGAGGGCTCACAGTCTACAAGGGATGGGTGAGGATACAGTAGGTGAGGGTAGAGCTGGTCGTACAGCGGTATGGTGGAGGGAGGACCCTGCCCGCGAGGGCTCACAATCTACAGGGGATGGGTGAGGATACAGTAGGTGAGGGTAGAGTTGGTCGTGCAGCGGTATGGTGGAGCGAGGTCCCTGCCCGCGAGGGCTCACAGTCTACAGGGGATGGGTGAGGATACAGTAGGTGAGGGTAGAGCTGGTCGTGCAGCGGTATGGTGGAGCGAGGACCCTGCCCGCGAGGGCTCACAATCTACAGGGGATGGGTGAGGATACAGTAGGTGAGGGTAGAGCTGGTCGTGCAGCGGTATGGTGGAGCGAGGACCCTACCCGCGAGGGCTCACAGTCTACAGGGGATGGGTGAGGGTAGAGCTGGTCGTGCAGCGGTATGGTGGAGCGAGGACCCTGCCCGCGAGGGCTCACAATCTACCGGGGATGGGTGAGGATACAGTAGGTGAGGGTAGACCTGGTCGTGCAGCGGTATGGTGGAGTGAGGACCCTTCCCATGAGTGGGAAGGGTCAATGGGGATGTTGAAGTCATCCATTATGATGGTGGGGATGTCAGCAGGAAGTGAAGCAGCCAGGTGGTGAAGTGGTCTAAGAAAGTGGTGGCTAGCCCTGGGGGTCGGTAGATGACGGCCTGTTGGAGGTCAGAGGGGGAATAGATGCGCACACAGTGCACCTCAAAAGAGGGGAGTTTAACGGAGGGTGGCAGTGATATTTGGGTGAAAGAGCAGGTATCTGACTGGAGAAAACCTACGCCTCCGCCATGTTTGCCGTTGGGGCGTGGGGTGTGGGAAAGGTGGAATCCGCCATATGAAAGTGCAGCAGGAGAGGCTGTGTCAGAGGGCGTGAGCCAGGTTTCGGTGATGGCGAGGAAGGAAAGTTTGTTAGTAATGAAAAGGTCGTGGATGTAGGAAAGTTTGTTGCAGACGGAGCCAGAGTTCCATAGAGCTCCTGTTAGTGCAACTGAGGAAGTGGGGATTAGTTGGATGGGTATGAGGTTAGAAGGGTTGCGACAGTTTGTGGAAGGTCGTGGATAGGAGGTAGAAGTAACTGTGGGGATATGGTGAGGAGGACCAGGATTTGGAGAGATATCTCCAGCAGTGAGGAGGAGCAGAGAAAGTGTTAGCAGGTGGGAGCAAGAGAGAGCATGAGGTGTCTGTCTGTGCTTGGAGATCCAGGATTGAATGTTGAGGAATAATTCTGAGGAGGAGGTGAGATGAATGGGGAGGATGGAGGGAGAGATGAAGAGTTCATTACTACGTGTAGGGATTAGGGGTGGTTAGTAGAAAGTAGAGGACTATAGGGGAAAGAGTGAAAATTAACAAAAACATAGTTAAAAGAGAGTAAGCTGTCAAAGTGTGGGTTACCTGACTCCTGCCCTGACTAACTGCCTCTGAAATAACTGCCAGTTAGCTCCGATAGACGCCTGCATGCCGCCCGCACACATGCACCCCTTATGCTGCTACTAGACTTATAGGGCAGACTATATCATCAGGTGAGGGGCATTGTGGGAGCTGCTTGTGGCTAAATTAGCGGCTGATCAACAAACCAGTGGATGCCATTAAATAGTTTCAGTGGGTTAGAGCCGCAGATGACACATACAGCAGGCAGAGATTGCACCATTACATTGTTTCAGCCAGCACTGATATAGGATGTGTCTGGCCTCTGCTCCTGATGACTCTTCTTTGTCTCTGCGGTAGGGGAGAAGCCGTACGTCTGCACGGTTCCGGGGTGCGACAAGCGTTTCACGGAGTATTCCAGTCTGTATAAACACCACGTGGTTCACACGCACTCCAAGCCGTATAACTGCAACCACTGCGGGAAAACCTACAAGCAGATCTCCACGCTCGCCATGCACAAGAAGACGGCGCACAACGACACCGAGCCCATCGAGGAGGACCAGGAGGGCTTCTACGTCCCGCAGCCACGTATGTGTCCCCCCCCCTGCGTCTGTGTGCACTGCTGTTATTACATGACGGCCCATTATATCATCGCTGCTGGGTGTCCCCGGCGCCTCTCCTGATGTGTGGGCGCGGCGTGACGTGATCTCCGTTGCGTGACACACGTGGCGTCACACCGGGCACAGTAATCAGAGGAGAAGCCGCCTGGTGGGAGGAGGAGGTTCATAGGACTCTGATCCATCAGTCAGGGACTAACGACGCGTCCACCGGACCAGGTCCTGCAATGTTCATGCTCAACTCTGATACATTGTAACAAACCATCAGCGAGGAGAGAGCGGGGCTGCTGCTGTGTTCAGCTCACGGAGGGTTAGATCGCTGACGGAGGGTTAGACGGCTTGCAGAGCATTAGACGGCTGACGGTGGGTTAAGACGGCTGACGGTGGGTTAAGACGGCTGACGGTGGGTTAAGACGGCTGACGGTGGGTTAAGACGGCTGACGGTGGGTTAAGACGGCTGACGGTGGGTTAAGACGGCTGACGGTGGGTTAAGACGGCTGACGGTGGGTTAAGACGGCTGACGGTGGGTTAAGACGGCTGACGGTGGGTTAAGACGGCTGACGGTGGGTTAGACGGCTGACGGTGGGTTAGACGGCTGACGGTGGGTTAGACTGCTCGCGGAGAGTTTGACTGCTTGCACTCCATATTCTCTGAATGGTCACAGTTCCCCGAGCCGTCATGTCTGCGGCCCGGCCCCTCGGGTGCTCGCCGCTCGCACAGCTGGCGGTTGCTTTGTCGTTGATACCTGATCAGCGCGGAGCGTCCGTTCCTGCAGCACAATGCTCGCGCGCACACACAGCCGAGCTGTTTGCCCAGGACACCTGGCGCGCTCGCTGGTTTGGGCAGGTGCCAGGCCACAACGCTGCACCTTCACAAAGGAGCTGCTAACGGGCGTGAAGGGGCCCAGCAGAGTCCGTTGTGGTCGACGGCCCACCTGGCACAGAATCAGCAGTGAGGAACCGCTGATCTGGAACAGCTGCCGACTGCACGACCTGCCTCCATTGTTTGTGCGCTGACAGCCAGAACGTAGTAGACTGCACCGGCTGTGATAGATGGATGTGACCCGCGGCAGAGACCCGAGACTGCACCGACTGTCATAGATGGATGTGACCCGCGGCAGAGACCCGAGACTGCACCGGCTGTCATAGATGGATGTGACCCGCGGCAGAGACCCGAGACTGCACCGGCTGTCATAGATGGATGTGAACCGCGGCAGAGACCCGAGACTGCACCGGCTGTCATAGATGGATGTGACCCGCGGCAGAGACCCGAGACTGCACCGGCTGTCATAGATGGATGTGACCCGCGGCGGAGACCCGAGACTGCATCGGCTGTCATAGATGGATGTGACCCGCGGCGGAGACCCGAGACTGCACCGGCTGTCATAGATGGATGTGACCCACGGCAGAGACCCGAGACTGCACCTGCTGTCATAGATGGATGTGACCCGCGGCGGAGACCCGAGACTGCACCGGCTGTCATAGATGGATGTGACCCGCAGCAGAGACCCGAGACTGCACCGGCTGTCATAGATGGATGTGACCCGCGGCGGAGACCCGAGACTGCATCGGCTGTCATAGATGGATGTGACCCGCGGCGGAGACCCGAGACTGCACCGGCTGTCATAGATGGATGTGACCCGCGGCAGAGACCCGAGACTGCACCGGCTGTCATAGATGGATGTGACCCGCGGCAGAGACCCGAGACTGCACCGGCTGTCATAGATGGATGTGACCCGCGGCAGAGACCCGAGACTGCACCGGCTGTCATAGATGGATGTGACCCGCGGCAGAGACCCGAGACTGCACCGGCTGTCATAGATGGATGTGACCCGCGGCAGAGACCCGAGACTGCATCGGCTGTCATAGATGGATGTGACCCGCGGCAGAGACCTGAGACTGCACCGGCTGTCATAGATGGATGTGACCCGCGGCAGAGACCTGAGACTGCATCGGCTGTCATAGATGGATGTGACCCGCGGCAGAGACCCGAGACTGCAACGGCTGTCATTGATGGATGTGACCCGCGGCAGAGACCCGAGACTGCATCGGCTGTCATAGATGGATGTGACCCGCGGCAGAGACCCGAGACTGCATCGGCTGTCATTGATGGATGTGACCCGCGGCAGAGACCCGAGACTGCATCGGCTGTCATAGATGGATGTGACCCGCGGCAGAGACCTGAGACTGCAACGGCTGTCATAGATGGATGTGACCCGCGGCAGAGACCCGAGACTGCACCGGCTGTCATAGATGGATGTGACCCGCGGCAGAGACCCGAGACTGCATCGGCTGTCATAGATGGATGTGACCCGCGGCAGAGACCCGAGACTGCACCGGCTGTCATTGATGGATGTGACCCGCGGCAGAGACCCGAGACTGCATCGGCTGTCATAGATGGATGTGACCCGCGGCAGAGACCTGAGACTGCACCGGCTGTCATAGATGGATGTGACCCGCGGCAGAGACCCGAGACTGAACCGGCTGTCATAGATGGATGTGACCCGCGGCAGAGACCCGAGACTGCACCGGCTGTCATAGATGTAGCGACTATTTTCTGACCATTTTAGTATCTCTGCTCTCAGGAGAAATCCAGTCTGGATACATTTTACCTGCACTAATACATTGTAGCAAACATTTATGATTGTCTATATTAGATACATTGTAACAAATCCTCTGCTGTGTGATCTGAATGAGTTTAGTGCTTCTAAATTAATATAGGAATGTTTCCATTCACTTACAGAAAAGAGATATGAAATTGGGAAAACCGCTCGGGTAGGGTCAGACGGTGCAAAGAAACGCTGCCGACTGGCATGGCCAATTACCACACTATTGTCTGTCACTGCTGTGCAGCCGCGGATCCCCGGTGCAACCATTAGGGTATGTGCCCACGTAGCGTTTTACAAGTGTATTTGATGCTTGGTAATCCGCACCCCATGGTCCCCAATGAGAATCCGCAAGTTCTATGCACATGATGCGGATTTTTCCACAGTGTTTTTGATGCGCACAAAAATCCGCAGCATGTCCATTAATTTTGCGTTTCCGCATGCGGAATTGCCTTGTATTTTTTCATGCATTGAAAAGGCAATTCCGCATGCGGAAACGCAAAATTAATGGACATGCTGCGGATTTTTGTCGAAAACGCGCGATAAACGCTTGCGAAATTCCGCATGCATTTTTACGGGAGAGGACATGCGGAAATGAAGCGCAAATTTTCCGCTTCATTTCCGCAACGTGGGCACATAGCCTTAATGTCCCTCTACTGACAGAAGCACCAGGGATCACTTGCATGTAGTTCATCTGATGAACAGCAGAGGGAGCGCATGTTCCCATCCTGAAGCTGCTGCTGTATACAATATACCTGGGCTCAAGCATAACCTCTATATACCTGAGATACAGCGTAACCTCTATATACTGTATACCTGGGATACAGCGTAACCTCTATATACCTGAGATACAGCGTAACCTCTATATACTGTATACCTGGGATACAGCGTAACCTCTATATACTGTATACCTGGGATCCAGCATAACCTCTATATACTGTATACCTGGGATACAGCGTAACCTCTATATACTGTATACCTGGGATACAGCGTAACCTCTATATACTGTATACCTGGGATCCAGCGTAACCTCTATATACTGTATACCTGGGATCCAGCGTAACCTCTATATACTGTATACCTGGGATCGACCGTAACCTCTATATACTGTATACCTGGGATACAGCGTGACATCTATATACTGTATACCTGGGATACAGCGTGACATCTATATACTGTATACCTGGGATACAGCGTAACCTTTATATACTGTATACCTGGGATACAGCGTAACCTCTATATACTGTATACCTGGGATACAGCGTAACCTATATATACTGTATACCTGGGATACAGCGTAACCTCTATATACTGTATACCTGGGATACAGCGTAACATCTATATACTGTATACCTGGGATCCAGCGTAACCTCTATATACTGTATACTTGGGATCCAGCGTAACCTCTATATACTGTATACCTGGGATCCAGCGTAACCTCTATATACTGTTTACCTGGGATCCAGCGTAACCTCTATATACTGTATACCTGGGATCCAGCGTAACATCTATATACTGTATACCTGGGATACAGCGTAACCTCTATATACTGTATACCTGGGATACAGCGTAACATCTATATACTGTATACCTGGGATACAGCGTAACATCTATATACTGTATACCTGGGATACAGCGTAACATCTATATACTGTATACCTGGGATACAGCGTAACATCTATATACTGTATACCTGGGATCCAGCGTAACCTCTATATACTGGATACCTGGGATACAGCGTAACATCTATATACTGTATACCTGGGATACAGCGTAACCTCTATATACTGTATACCTGGGATACAGCGTAACCTCTATATACTGGATACCTGGGATACAGCGTAACATCTATATACTGTATACCTGGGATACAGCGTAACCTCTATATACTGTATACCTGGGATACATCGTAACCTCTATATACTGTATACCTGGGATACAGCGTAACCTCTATATACTGTATACCTGGGTTACAGCGTAACCTCTATATACTGTATACCTGGGATCGAGCGTAACCTCTATATACTGTATACCTGGGATACAGCGTAGCCTCTATATACTGTATACCTGGGATACAGCGTAACCTCTATATGCTGTATACCTGGGATACAGCGTAACCTCTATATGCTGTATACCTGGGATACAGCGTACCCTCTATATACTGTATACCTGGGATACAGCGTACCCTCTATATACTGTATACCTGGAATCCAGCGTACCCTCTATATACTGTATACCTGGGATCCAGCGTAACCTCTATATACTGTATACCTGGGATCCAGCGTAACCTCTATATACTGTATACCTGGGATCCAGCGTAACCTCTATATATTGTATACCTGGGATATAGCGTAACCTCTATATACTGTATACCTGGGATACAGCGTAACCTCTATATACTGTATACCTGGGATACAGCGTAACCTCTATATACTGTATACCTGGGATTCAGCGTAACCTCTATATACTGTATACCTGGGATACAGCGTAACCTCTATATACTGTATACCTGGGATACAGCGTAACCTCTATATACTGTATACCTGGGATACAGCGTAACCTCTATATACTGTATACCTGGGATACAGCGTAACCTCTATATACTGTATACCTGGGATCCAGCGTAACATCTATATACTGTATACCTGGGATCCAGCGTAACATCTATATACTGTATACCTGGGATCCAGCGTAACCTCTATATACTGTATACCTGGGATTCAGCGTAACCTCTATATACTGTATACCTGGGATACAGCGTAACCTCTATATACTGTATACCTGGGATCGACCGTAACCTCTATATACTGTATACCTGGGATACAGCGTAACCTCTATATACTGTATACCTGGGATCCAGCGTAACATCTATATACTGTATACCTGGGATACAGCGTAACCTCTATATACTGTATACCTGGGATCCAGCGTAACCTCTATATACTGTATACCTGGGATACAGCGTAACATCTATATACTGTATACCTGGGATCCAGCGTAACCTCTATATACTGTATACCTGGGATACAGCGTAACCTCTATATACTGTATACCTGGGATACACCGTAACATCTATATACTGTATACCTGGGATACAGCGTAACCTCTATATACTGTATACCTGGGATCCAGCGTAACCTCTATATACTGTATACCTGGGATACAGCGTAACCTCTATATACTGTATACATGGGATACAGCGTAACCTCTATATACTGTATACCTGGGATACAGCGTAAAATCTATATACTGTATACCTGGGATACAGCGTAACCTCTATATACTGTATACCTGGGATCCAGCGTAAAATCTATATACTGTATACCTGGGATACAGCGTAACCTCTATATACTGTATACCTGGGATACAGCGTAACATCTATATACTGTATACCTGGGATCCAGCGTAACCTCTATATACTGTATACCTGGGATCCAGCGTAACATCTATATACTGTATACCTGGGATCCAGCGTAACCTCTATATACTGTATACCTGGGATATAGCGTAACCTCTATATACTGTATACCTGGGATACAGCGTAACATCTATATACTGTATACCTGGGATACAGCGTAACATCTATATACTGTATACTTGGGATCCAGCGTAACCTCTATATACTGTATACCTGGGATACAGCGTAACCTCTATATACTGTATACCTGGGATACAGCGTAACCTCTATATACTGTATACCTGGGATACAGCGTAACCTCTATATACTGTATACCTGGGATTCAGCGTAACCTCTATATACTGTATACCTGGGATACAGCGTAACATCTATATACTGTATACCTGGGATACAGCGTAACCTCTATATACTGTATACCTGGGATCGAGCGTAACCTCTATATACTGTATACCTGGGATACAGCGTAACCTCTATATAATGTATACCTGGGATCCAGCGTAACCTCTATATACTGTATACCTGGGATACAGCGTAACATCTATATACTGTATACCTGGGATCCAGCGTAACCTCTATATATTGTATACCTGGGATACAGCGTAACCTCTATATACTGTATACCTGGGATCCAGCGTAACCTCTATATACTGTATACCTGGGATCGACCGTAACCTCTATATACTGTATACCTGGGATCCAGCGTAACCTCTATATACTGTATACCTGGGATCGACCGTAACCTCTATATACTGTATACCTGGGATACAGCGTAACCTCTATATACTGTATACCTGGGATACAGCGTAACCTCTATATACTGTATACCTGGGATCCAGCGTAACCTCTATATACTGTATACCTGGGATCCAGCGTAACATCTATATACTGTATACCTGGGATCCAGCGTAACATCTATATACTGTATACCTGGGATCCAGCGTAACATATATATACTGTATACCTGGGATCCAGCGTAACCTCTATATACTGTATACCTGGGATCCAGCGTAACCTCTATATACTGTATACCTGGGATCCAGCGTAACCTCTATATACTGTATACCTGGGATCCAGCGTAACCTCTATATACTGTATACCTGGGATCCAGCGTAACCTCTATATACTGTATACCTGGGATCCAGCGTAACCTCTATATACTGTATACCTGGGATCCAGCGTATCATCTATATACTGTATACCTGGGATACAGCGTAACCTCTATATACTGTATACCTGGGATCCAGCGTAACCTCTATATACTGTATACCTGGGATACAGCGTAACATCTATATACTGTATACCTGGGATCGACCGTAACCTCTATATACTGTATACCTGGGATCGACCGTAACCTCTATATACTGTATACCTGGGATACAGCGTAACCTCTATATACTGTATACCTGGGATACAGCGTAACCTCTATATACTGTATTCCTGGGATACAGCGTAACATCTATATACTGTATACCTGGGATCCAGCGTAACCTCTATATACTGTATACCTGGGATCCAGCGTAACCTCTATATACTGTATACCTGGGATCCAGCGTAACCTCTATATACTGTATACCTGGGCTCCAGCGTAACCTCTATATCCTGTATACCTGGGATCCAGCGTAACCTCTATATACTGTATACCTGGGATCCAGCGTAACCTCTATATACTGTATACCTGGGATACAGCGTAACCTCTATATACTGTATACCTGGGCTCGAGCGTAACCTCTATATACTGTATACCTGGGCTCGAGCGTAACATCTATATACTGTATACCTGGGCTCGAGCGTAACATCTATATACTGTATACCTGGGATACAGCGTAACCTCTATATACTGTATACCTGGGATACAGCGTAACGTCTATATACTGTATACCTGGGATACAGCGTAACCTCTATATACTGTATACCTGGGATACACCGTAACATCTATATACTGTATACCTGGGATACAGCGTAACCTCTATATACTGTTTACCTGGGATACAGCGTAACATCTATATACTGTATACCTGGGATACAGCGTAACCTCTATATACTGTATACCTGGGATCGAGCGTAACATCTATATACTGTATACCTGGGATCGAGCGTAACCTCTATATACTGTATACCTGGGATCGAGCGTAACCTCTATATACTGTATACCTGGGATACAGCGTAACCTCTATATACTGTATGCCTGGGATACAGCGTAACTTCTATATACTGTATACCTGGGATACAGCGTAACCTCTATATACTGTATACCTGGGATCCAGCGTAACATCTATATACTGTATACCTGGGATCCAGCGTAACCTCTATATACTGTATACCTGGGATACAGCGTAACCTCTATATACTGTTTACCTGGGATACAGCGTAACATCTATATACTGTATACCTGGGATACAGCGTAACATCTATATACTGTATACCTGGGATCCAGCGTAACCTCTATATACTGTATACCTGGGATACAGCGTAACCTCTATATACTGTATACCTGGGATACAGCGTAACCTCTATATACTGTATACCTGGGATCCAGCGTAACCTCTATATACTGTATACCTGGGATACAGCGTAACCTCTATATACTGTATACCTGGGATACAGCGTAACCTCTATATACTGTATACCTGGGATACACCGTAACATCTATATACTGTATACCTGGGATACAGCGTAACCTCTATATACTGTATACCTGGGATACAGCGTAACATCTATATATTGTATACCTGGGATACAGCGTGACCTTTATATACTGTATACCTGGGATACAGCGTAACATCTATATACTGTATACCTGGGATACAGCGTAACCTCTATATACTGTATACCTGGGATACAGCGTAACCTCTATATACTGTATACCTGGGATACAGCGTAACATCTATATACTGTATACCTGGGATACAGTTTAACATCTATATACTGTATACATGGGATACAGCGTAACCTCTATATACTGTATACCTGGGATACAGCGTAACATCTATATATTGTATACCTGGGATACAGCGTAACCTCTATATACTGTTTACCTGGGATACAGCGTAACATCTATATACTGTATACCTGGGATCCAGCGTAACCTCTATATACTGTATACCTGGGATACAGCGTAACCTCTATATACTGTATACCTGGGATACAGCGTAACCTCTATATACTGTATACCTGGGATCCAGCGTAACCTCTATATACTGTATACCTGGGATACAGCGTAACCTCTATATACTGTATACCTGGGATACAGCGTAACCTCTATATACTGTATACCTGGGATACACCGTAACATCTATATACTGTATACCTGGGATACAGCGTAACCTCTATATACTGTATACCTGGGATACAGCGTAACATCTATATATTGTATACCTGGGATACAGCGTAACCTCTATATACTGTATACCTGGGATACAGCGTGACCTTTATATACTGTATACCTGGGATACAGCGTAACATCTATATACTGTATACCTGGGATACAGCGTAACCTCTATATACTGTATACCTGGGATACAGCGTAACCTCTATATACTGTATACCTGGGATACAGCGTAACATCTATATACTGTATACCTGGGATACAGTTTAACATCTATATACTGTATACATGGGATACAGCGTAACCTCTATATACTGTATACCTGGGATACAGCGTAACATCTATATATTGTATACCTGGGATACAGCGTAACATCTATATACTGTATACCTGGGATACAGCGTAACCTCTATATACTGTATACCTGGGATACAGCGTAACCTCTTTATACTGTATGCCTGGGATACAGCGTAACTTCTATATACTGTTTACCTGGGATACACTGTAACATCTATATACTGTATACCTGGGATACAGCGTAACCTCTATATACTGTTTACCTGGGATACAGCGTAACCTCTATATACTGTATACCTGGGATCCAGCGTAACCTCTATATACTGTATACCTGGGATACAGCGTAACCTCTATATACTGTATACCTGGGATACAGCGTAACCTCTATATACTGTATACCTGGGATCCAGCGTAACCTCTATATACTGTATACCTGGGATACAGCGTAACCTCTATATACTGTATACCTGGGATACAGCGTAACCTCTATATACTGTATACCTGGGATACACCGTAACCTCTCTATACTGTATACCTGGGATCCAGTGTAACATCTATATATTGTATATCTGGGATACAGCGTAACATCTATATACTGTATACCTGGGATACAGCGTAACCTCTATATACTGTATACCTGGGATACAGCGTAACCTCTATATACTGTATACCTGGGATTCAGTGTAACCTCTATATACTGTATACCTGGGATACAGCGTAACATCTATATACTGTATACCTGGGATACAGCGTAACATCTATATATTGTATACCTGGGATACAGCGTAACATCTATATACTGTATACCTGGGATACAGCGTAACATCTATATATTGTATACCTGGGATACAGCGTAACATCTATATACTGTATACCTGGGATACAGCGTAACCTCTATATACTGTATACCTGGGATACAGCGTAACTTCTATATATTGTATACCTGGGATACAGCGTAACATCTATATACTGTATACCTGGGATACAGCGTAACCTCTATATACTGTATACCTGGGATACAGCGTAACCTCTATATACTGTATACCTGGGATACAGCGTAACATCTATATATTGTATACTTGGGATACAGCGTAACATCTATATACTGTATACCTGGGATACAGCGTAACCTCTATATACTGTATACCTGGGATACAGCGTAACCTCTATATACTGTATACCTGGGATACAGCGTAACATCTATATATTGTATACCTGGGATACAGCGTAACCTCTATATATTGTATACCTGGGATACAGCGTAACCTCTATATACTGTATACCTGGGATACAGCGTAACATCTATATACTGTATACCTGGGATACAGCGTAACCTCTATATACTGTATACCTGGGATACACCGTAACCTCTATATACTGTATACCTGGGATACAGCGTAACATCTATATACTGTATACCTGGGATCCAGCGTAACATCTATATACTGTATACCTGGGATACAGCGTAACATCTATATACTGTATACCTGGGATACAGCGTAACCTCTATATACTGTATACCTGGGATACAGCGTAACCTCTATATACTGTATACCTGGGATACAGCGTAACCTCTATATACTGTATACCTGGGATACAGCGTAACATCTATATACTGTATACCTGGGATACAGCGTAACATTTATATACTGTATACCTGGGATCTAGCGTAACCTCTATATACTGTATACTTGGAATACAGCGTAACCTCTATATACTGTATACTTGGGATACAGCGTAACCTCTATATACTGTATACCTGGGATACAGCGTAACCTCTATATACTGTATACTTGGGATACAGCGTAACCTCTATATACTGTATACCTGGGATACAGCGTAACCTCTACATACTGTATACTTGTGATACAGCGTAACCTCTATATACTGTATACCTGGGATACAGCGTAACCTCTATATACTGTATACCTGGGATAAAGCGTAACCTCTATATACTGTATACCTGGGATACAGCGTAACCTCTATATACTGTATACCTGGGATACAGCGTAACCTCTATATACTGTATACCTGGGATCCAGCGTAACATCTATATACTGTATACCTGGGATCCAGCGTAACCTCTATATACTGTATACCTGGGATACAGCGTAACATCTATATACTGTATACCTGGGATACAGCGTAACCTCTATATACTGTATACCTGGGATCCAGCGTAACCTCTATATACTGTATACCTGGGATCCAGCGTAACCTCTATATACTGTATACCTGGGATCCAGCGTAACCTCTATATACTGTATACCTGGGATACAGCGTAATCTCTATATACTGTATACCTGGGATACAGCGTAACCTCTATATACTGTATACCTGGGATACAGCGTAACCTCTATATACTGTATACCTGGGATACAGCGTAACCTCTATATACTGTATACCTGGGATCCAGCGTAACATCTATATACTGTATACCTGGGATCCAGCGTAACATCTATATACTGTATACCTGGGATCCAGCGTAACCTCTTTATACTGTATACCTGGGATACAGCGTAACATCTATATACTGTATACCTGGGATGCAGCGTAACATCTATATACTGTATACCTGGGATACAGCGTAACATCTATATACTGTATACCTGGGATCCAGCGTAACATCTATATACTGTATACCTGGGATACAGCGTAACCTCTATATACTGTATACCTGGGATACAGCGTAACATCTATATACTGTATACCTGGGATCCAGCGTAACCTCTTTATACTGTATACCTGGGATACAGCGTAACATCTATATACTGTATACCTGGGATCCAGCGTAACCTCTATATACTGTATACCTGGGATACAGCGTAACATCTATATACTGTATACCTGGGATACAGCGTAACCTCTATATACTGTATACCTGGGATCCAGCGTAACCTCTATATACTGTATACCTGGGATACAGCGTAACCTCTATATACTGTATACCTGGGATCGACCGTAACCTCTATATACTGTATACCTGGGATCCAGCGTAACCTCTATATACTGTATACCTGGGATCGAGCGTAACCTCTATATACTGTATACCTGGGATCCAGCGTAACCTCTATATACTGTATACCTGGGATCCAGCGTAACCTCTATATACTGTATACCTGGGATACAGCGTAACCTCTATATACTGTATACCTGGGATCGACCGTAACCTCTATATACTGTATACCTGGGATCCAGCGTAACCTCTATATACTGTATACCTGGGATCGAGCGTAACCTCTATATACTGTATACCTGGGATACAGCGTAACCTGTATATACTGTATACCTGGGATCCAGCGTACCCTCTATATACTGTATACCTGGGATACAGCGTAACCTCTATATACTGTATACCTGAGATCGAGCGTTCTTGTTCAGCAGTTTGTCTTTGTTACTCCCAGTTACGTCTCGCTCTCTGACATCTCCTCTAGTTTACGCCTCGCTCCCCGAGCTCTCCTCTAGGTTACGCCTCGCTCCCCGAGCTCTCCTCTAGGTTACGCCGAGCTCTCCTCTAGTTTACGCCTCGCTCACCGAGCTCTCCTCTAGTTTACGCCTCGCTCCCCGAGCTCTCCTCTAGTTTACGCCTCCCTCCCCGAGCTCTCCTCTAGTTTACGCCTCGCTCCCTGAGCTCTCCTCTAGTTTACGCCTCGCTCCCTGAGCTCTCCTCTAGTATACGCCGAGCTCTCCTCTAGTTTACTCCTCGCTCCCCGAGCTCTCCTCTAGTTTACGCCTCGCTCCCCGAGCTCTCCTCTAGTTTACGACTCGCTCCCTGAGCTCTCCTCTAGTTTACGCCTCGCTCCCCGAGCTCTCCTCTAGTTTACGCCTCGCTCTCTGAGCTCTCCTCTAGTTTACGCCTCGCTCCCTGAGCTCTCCTCTAGTTTACGCCTCGCTCTCTGAGCTCTCCTCTAGTTTATGCCTCGCTCCCTGAGCTCTCCTCTAGTTTACGCCTCGCTCCCTGAGCACTCCTCTAGTTTACGCCTCGCTCCCTGAGCTCTCCTCTAGGTTACGTCTCGCTCCCTGAGCTCTCCTCTAGTTTACGCCTCGCTCCCTGAGCTCTCCTCTAGTTTACTCCTTGCTCCCTGAGCTCTCCTCTAGTTTACGCCTCGCTCCCCGAGCTCTCCTCTAGTTTACGCCTCGCCCCTCTGAGCTCTCTAGTTTACGCATCGCACCCCGAGCTCTCCTCTACTTTACGCCTCTCTCCCCGAGCTCTCCTCTAGTTTAAGCCTCGCTCCCCGAGCTCTCCTCTAGTTTACGCCTCGCTCCCCGAGCTCTCCTCTAGTTTACGCCTCGCTCCCTGAGCTCTCCTCTAGTTTACGCCTCGCTCCCTGAGCTCTCCTCTAGTTTACGCCTCCTCCCTGAGCTCTCCTGTGGTTTACGCCTCGCTCCTTGAGCTCTCCTCTAGTTTACGCCTCGCTCCCCGAGCTCTCCTCTAGTTTACGCCTCGCTCCCCGAGCTCTCCTCTAGTTTACGCCTCGCTCCCCAAGCTCTCCTCTAGTTTACGCCTCGCTCCCTGAGCTCTCCTCTAGTTTACGCCTTGCTCCCCGAGCTCTCCTCTAGTTTACGCCTCGCTCCCCGAGCTCTCCTCTAGTTTACTCCTCGCTCTCCTCTAGTTTACGCCTCGCTCCCCGAGCTCTCCTCTGGTTTACGCCTCGCTCCCCGAGCTTTCCTCTAGTTTACGCCTCTCTCCCTGAGCTCTCCTCTAGATTACTCCTCGCTCCCTGACCTCTCCTCTAGTTAACGCCTCGCCCCCTGAGCTCTCTAGTTTATGCATCGCTCCCTGAGCTCTCCTCTAGTTTACGCCTCGCTCCCTGAGCTCTCCTCTAGTTTACGCCTCGCTCCCTGAGCTCTCCTCTAGTTTACGCCTCGCTCCCTGAGCTCTCCTCTAGTTTACGCCTCGCTCTCTGAGCTCTCCTCTAGTTAACGCCTCGCCCCCTGAGCTCTCTAGTTTACGCATCGCTCCCCGAGCTCTCCTCTAGTTTACGCCTCGCTCCCCGAGCTCTTCTCTAGTTTACGCCTCGCTGCCCGATCTCTCCTCTAGTTTACGCATCGCTCCCTGAGCTCTCCTCTAGTTTACGCCTCGCTCCCTGAGCTCTCCTCTAGTTTACGCCTCGCTCCCTGAGCTCTCCTCTCGTTTATGCCTCGCTCCCTGAGCCCTCCTCTAGTTAACGCCTCGCCCCCTGAGCTCTCCTCTAGTTTACGCCTCGCTCCCTGAGCTCTCCTCTAGTTTACGCCTCGCTCCCTGAGCTCTCCTCTAGTTTACGTCTCGCTCCCTTTGCTCTCTAGTTTACGCCTCGCTCCCTGGGCTCTCCTCTAGTTTACGCCTCGCTCCCTGAGCTCTCCTGTAGTTTACGCCTCGCTCCCTGAGCTCTCCTGTAGTTTACGCCTCGCTCCTTGAGCTCTCCTCTAGTTTACGCCTCGCTCCCCGAGCTCTCCTCTAGTTTACGCCTCGCTCCCCGAGCTCTCCTCTAGTTTACCCCTCGCTCCCCGAGCTCTCCTCTAGTTTACGCCTCGCTCCCCGAGCTCTCCTCTAGTTTACACCTCGCTCCCCGAGCTCTCCTCTAGTTTACGCCTCGCTCCCCGAGCTCTCCTCTAGTTTACGCCTCGCTCCCCGAGCTCTCCTCTAGTTTACGCCTCGCTCCCCGATCTCTCTTCTAGTTTACGCCTCGCTCCCCGAGCTCTCCTCTAGTTTACGCCTCGCTCCCCGAGCTCTCCTCTAGTTTACGCCTCGCTCCCCGAGCTCTCCTCTAGATTACGCTTCGCTCCCCGAGCTCTCCTCTAGTTTACGCTTCGCTCCCCGAGCTCTCCTCTAGTTTACGCCTCGCTCCCCGAGTTCTCCTCTAGTTTACGCCTCTCTCCCTGAGCTCTCCTCTAGTTTACGCCTTGCTCCCCGAGCTCTCCTCTAGTTTACGACTCTCTCCCCGAGCTATCCTCTAGTGTACGCCTCGCTCCCTGAGCTCTCTTCTAGTTTACGCCTCGCTCCCCGAGCTCTCCTCTAGTTTACGCCTCGCTCCCCGAGCTCTCCTCTAGTTTACGCCTCGCTCTCCTCTAGTTTACGCCTCGCTCCCCGAGCTCTCCTCTAGTTTACGCCTAGCTCCCCGAGCTCTCCTCTAGTTTACGCCTCGCTCCCCGAGCTCTCCTCTAGTTTACGCCTCGCTCCCCGAGCTCTCCTCTAGTTTACGCCTCGCTCCCCGAGCTCTCCTCTAGTTTACGCCTCGCTCCCCGAGCTCTCCTCTAGTTTACGCCTCGCTCCCCGAGCTCTCCTCTAGTTTACGCCTCGCTCCCCGAGCTCTCCTCTAGTTTACGCCTCGCTCCCCGAGCTCTCCTCTAGTTTACGCCTCGCTCCCCGAGCTCTCCTCTAGTTTACGCCTCGCTCCCCGAGCTCTCCTCTAGTTTACGCCTCGCTCCCCGAGCTCTCCTCTAGTTTACGCCTCGCTCCCCGAGCTCTCCTCTAGTTTACGCCTCGCTCCCCGAGCTCTCCTCTAGTTTACGCCTCGCTCCCCGAGCTCTCCTCTAGTTTACGCCTCGCTCCCCGAGCTCTCCTCTAGTTTACGCCTCGCTCCCCGAGCTCTCCTCTAGTTTACGCCTCGCTCCCCGAGCTCTCCTCTAGTTTACGCCTCGCTCCTTGAACTCTCCTCTAGTTTACTCCGAGCTCCCCGAGCTCTCCTCTAGTTTACGCCTCGCTCCCCGAGCTCTCCTCTAGTTTACGCCTCGCTCCCCGAGCTCTCCTCTAGTTTACTCCGAGCTCCCCGAGCTCTCCTCTAGTTTACTCCGAGCTCCCCGAGCTCTCCTCTAGTTTACGCCTCGCTCCCCGAGCTCTCCTCTAGTTTACGCCTCGCTCCCCGAGCTCTCCTCTAGTTTACGCCTCGCTCCCCGAGCTCTCCTCTAGTTTACGCCTCGCTCCCCGAGCTCTCCTCTAGTTTACGCCTCGCTCCCCGAGCTCTCCTCTAGTTTACTCCTCGCTCCCCGAGTTCTCTTCTAGTTTACGCCTCGCTCCCCGAGCTCTCCTCTAGTTTTCGCCTCGATCCCCGAGCTCTCCTCTAGTTTACGCCTCGCTCCCCGAGCTCTCCTCTAGTTTACGCCTCGCTCCCCGAGCTCTCCTCTAGTTTACGCCTCGCTCCCCGAGCTCTCCTCTAGTTTACGCCTCGCTCCCCGAGCTCTCCTCTAGTTTACGCCTCACTCCCCGAGCTCTCCTCTAGTTTACGCCTCGCTCCCCGAGCTCTCCTCTAGTTTACGCCTCGCTCCCCGAGCTCTCCTCTAGTTTACGCCTCTCTCCCCGAGCTCTCCTCTAGTTTACTCCTCGCTCCCCGAGCTCTCCTCTAGTTTACGCCTCGCTCCCCGAGCTCTCCTGTACTTTACGCCTCGCTCCCCGAGCTCTCCTCTAGTTTACGCCTCGCTCCCTGAGCTCTCTAGTTTACTCCTCGCTCCCTGAGCTCTCCTCTAGTTTACGTCTCGCTCCCTGAGCTCTCTAGTTTACTCCTCGCTCCCTGAGCTCTCCTCTAGTTTACGCCTCGCTCCCTGAGCTCTCCTCTAGTTTACACCTCGCTCCCGGAGCTCTCCTCTAGTTTACGCCTCGCTCCCTGAGCTCTCCTCTAGTTTACGCCTCGCTCCCTGAGCTCTCCTCTAGTATACGCCTCGCTCCCCGAGCTCTCCTGTAGTTTACTCCTCGCTCCCCGAGCTCTCCTCTAGTTTGCGCCTCGCTCCCCGAGCTCTCCTCTAGTTTACGCCTCGCTCCCCGAGCTCTCCTCTAGTTTACGCCTCGCTCCCCGAGCTCTCCTCTAGTTTACGCCTCGCTCCCCGAGCTCTCCTCTAGTTTACGCCTCGCTCCCCGAGCTCTCCTCTAGTTTACGCCTTGCTCCCCGAGCTCTCCTCTAGTTTACGCCTCGCTCCCTGAGCTCTCCTCTAGTTTACGACTCGCTCCCTGAGCTCTCCTCTAGTTTACGCCTCGCTCCCTGAGCTCTCCTCTAGTTTACGCCTCGCTCCCTGAGCTCTCCTCTAGTATACGCCTCGCTCCCCGAGCTCTCCTCTAGTTTACTCCTCGCTCCCCGAGCTCTCCTCTAGTTTACTCCTCGCTCCCCGAGCTCTCCTCTAGTTTGCGCCTCGCTCCCCGAGCTCTCCTCTAGTTTACGCCTCGCTCCCCGAGCTCTCCTCTAGTTTACGCCTCGCTCCCCGAGCTCTCCTCTAGTTTACGCCTCGCTCCCCGAGCTCTCCTCTAGTTTACGCCTCGCTCCCCGAGCTCTCCTCTAGTTTACGCCTTGCTCCCCGAGCTCTCCTCTAGTTTACGCCTCGCTCCCTGAGCTCTCCTCTAGTTTACGACTCGCTCCCTGAGCTCTCCTATAGTTTACGCCTCGCTCCCTGACCTCTCCTCTAGTTTATGCCTCGCTCCCTGACCTCTCCTCTAGTTTACGACTCGCTCCCTGAGCTCTCCTCTAGTTTACGCCTTGCTCCCTGAGCTCTCCTCTAGTTTACGCCTCCCTCCCAGAGCTCTCCTCTAGGTTACGCCTCGCTCCCTGACCTCTCCTCTAGTTTACGACTCGCTCCCTGAGCTCTCCTCTAGTTTACGCCTTGCTCCCTGAGCTCTCCTCTAGTTTACGCCTTGCTCCCCGAGCTCTCCTCTAGTTTACGCCTCGCTCCCCGAGCTCTCCTCTAGTTTACGACTCGCTCCCTGAGCTCTCCTGTAGTTTACGCCTCGCTCCCTGAGCTCTCCTCTAGTTTACGCCTCGCTCCCCGAGCTCTCCTCTAGTTTACGCCTCTCTCCCTGAGCTCTCCTCTAGTTTACGCCTCGCTCCCTGAGCTCTCCTCTAGTTTACGCCTCGCTCCCTGAGCTCTCCTCTAGTATACGCCTCGCTCCCCGAGCTCTCCTCTAGTTTACTCCTCGCTCCCCGAGCTCTCCTCTAGTTTGCGCCTCGCTCCCCGAGCTCTCCTCTAGTTTACGCCTCGCTCCCCGAGCTCTCCTCTAGTTTACGCCTCGCTCCCCGAGCTCTCCTCTAGTTTACGCCTCGCTCCCCGAGCTCTCCTCTAGGTTACGCCTCGCTCCCTGACCTCTCCTCTAGTTTACGACTCGCTCCCTGAGCTCTCCTCTAGTTTACGCCTTGCTCCCTGAGCTCTCCTCTAGTTTACGCCTCGCTCCCAGAGCTCTCCTCTAGGTTACGCCTCGCTCCCTGACCTCTCCTCTAGTTTACGACTCGCTCCCTGAGCTCTCCTCTAGTTTACGACTCGCTCCCTGAGCTCTCCTCTAGTTTACGCCTTGCTCCCCGAGCTCTCCTCTAGTTTACGCCTCGCTCCCCGAGCTCTCCTCTAGTTTACGACTCGCTCCCTGAGCTCTCCTGTAGTTTACGCCTTGCTCCCTGAGCTCTCCTCTAGTTTACGCCTCGCTCCCCGAGCTCTCCTCTAGTTTATGCCTCTCTCCCTGAGCTCTCCTCTAGTTTACGCCTCGCTCCCTGAGCTCTCCTCTAGTTTACGCCTTGCTCCCTGAGCTCTCCTCTAGTTTACGCCTCGCTCCCCGAGCTCTCCTCTAGTTTACGCCTCTCTCCCTGAGCTCTCCTCTAGTTTACGCCTCGCTCCCTGAGCTCTCCTCTAGTTTACGCCTCGTTCTCTGAGCTCTCCTCTAGTTTACGCCTCGCTCTCTGAGCTCTCCTCTAGTTTACGCCTCGCTCCCCGAGCTCTCCTCTAGTTTACGCCTCTCTCCCTGAGCTCTCCTCTAGTTTACGCCTCGCTCCCTGAGCTCTCCTCTAGTTTACGCCTCGCTCCTTGAGCTCTGCTCTAGTTTACGCCTCGCTCCCTGAGCTCGCCTCTAGTTTACGCCTCGCTCCCTGAGCTCTCCTCTAGTTTACGCCTCGCTCCTTGAGCTCTGCTCTAGTTTACGCCTCGCTCTCTGAGCTCTCCTCTAGTTTACGCCTCGCTCCCCGAGCTCTCCTCTAGTTTACACCTCTCTCCCTGAGCTCTCCTCTAGTTTACGTCTCGCTCCCTGAGCTCTCCTCTAGTTTACGTCTCGCTCCCTGAGCTCTCCTCTAGTTTACGCCTCGCTCCTTGAGCTCTCCTCTAGTTTACGCCTCGCTCCCTGAGCTCTCCTCTAGTTTTCTCCTTTCTCCCTGAGCTCGCCTCTAGTTTACTCCTCCTCCCCAGGTCCTTATCACTTCCTTGGTGTTTGCAGACTGTGAGTGATTCCTGTGACCTCACTGTGTACACACGGCCTCCATTGTGTCAGAGCTGCGGCTTCTTCTGAGTGGTGGACGCTGGTGTTTTATTACAGGCGGCAGGTTAATGTGTAACTGTCCCCGATTGTCTTGTCTGTGATTGTGGAGCAGATTCTTCTACAGAACAAACTCTGACCTGAATTCACACAGAACAGTCGGGTGACGCAATGGACATTATATTACAGGGCAGAGAACGAGCTCCAACCTTGAGCTCAGTGACTGCACCAGCAGAATAGTGAGCGCAGCTCTGGAGTATAATACAGGATCAGTAATGTAATGTATGTACACAGTGACTGCACCAGCAGAATAGTGAGCGCAGCTCTGGAGTATAATACAGGATCAGTAATGTAATGTATGTACACAGTGACTGCACCAGCAGAATAGTGAGCGCAGCTCTGGAGTATAATACAGGATCAATAATGTGATGTACACACCTGGTCAAAATTGTTGGTACCCCTCGTTTAATGAAAGAAAAACCCACAATGGTCACAGAAATAACTTGAATCTGATAAAAGTAATAATAAATTAAAAATCTATGAAAATGAACAATGAAGGTCAGACATTGCTTCTCTGCTTCCACGGAATTTATAAAAATATTAACCTCATGGAATCGGCCCGGACAGAAATGATGTTTCTTCTTCTTCTTAAGTTAATATTTTGTTGAACCTTTTGCGGCGATCACTGCGATCAGACGACTCCTGTAACTGTCAGTGAGACTTCTGCGCCTCTCGACAGGTATTCTGGAGACTCCTCATGAGCAAACTGCTCCAGCTGTCTCGCGGTTGAAGGTCGCCTTTTCCAGACTGTTTCAGCTCTTTCCAAAGATGCTCAATAGGATTTCGGTCAGGGCTCATAGAAGCCACTTCAGAATAGTCCACTGTTTTCCTCTTCGCCATTCTTGGGTGTTGTTAGCTGTGTGTTTTGGGTCATTATCCTGTTGTAAGACCCCTGACCTGAGACCAAGCTTTCTGACACTGGGCAGCACATTTCTCTCTAGAATCCCTTCATAGTCTTGAGATTTCATTGTACCCTGCACAGATTCAAGACACCCTGTGCCAGATGCAGCAAAGCAGCCCCAGAACATAACAGAGCCTCCACCATGTTTCACAGTAGGGACAGTGTTCTTTTCTTTATATGCTTCATTTTTCCGTCTGTGAACATAGAGCTGATGTGCCTTGCCAAAAACTTCCATTTTTGTCTCATCTGTCCATAGGACATTCTCCCAGAAGCTTTGTGGCTTGTCAACATGTAGTTTGGCAAATTCCAGTCTGGCTTTTTTTCAGATTTTTTTTTTCATCAATGGGGTTCTCCTTGGTCGTCTCCCATGAAGTCCACTTTAGATCAAACAAAGACGGATGGTGCGATCTGACACTGATGTTCCTTGAGCTTGAAGTTCACCTTTAACCTCTTCAGAAGTTATCCTGGGCTCTTTTGTTACCATTCGTATTATCCATCTCTTTGATTTGTCATCTTTTCTCCTCCTGCGGCCACGTCCAGGGAGGTCAGCTACAGTCCCATGGATCTTACATTTCTGAGTAATATGTGCAACTGTAGTCACAGGAACATCAATCTGCTTGGAGATTGTCTTATAACCTTTACCTTTAACATGCTTGTCTATCATTTTCTTTCTAATCTCCTGAGACAACTCTTTCCTTTGCTTCCTCTGGTCCATGTTGAGTATCTGTAGCCCTATATAAAGCACAGTGAGTATCTGTAGCCCTATATACAGCACAGTGAGTATCTGTAGCCCTATATACAGGCACAGTGAGTATCTGTAGCTCTATATACAGCACAGTGAGTATCTGTAGCCCTATATACAGGCACAGTGAGTATCTGTAGCTCTATATACAGCACAGTGAGTATCTGTAGCCCTATATACAGGCACAGTGAGTATCTGTAGCCCTATATACAGGCACAGTGAGTATCTGTAGCTCTATATACAGCACAGTGAGTATCTGTAGCCCTATATACAGGCACAGTGAGTATCTGTAGCCCTATATACAGGCACAGTGAGTATCTGTAGCTCTATATACAGCACAGTGAGTATCTGTAGCCCTATATACAGGCACAGTGAGTATCTGTAGCCCTATATACAGCACAGTGAGTATCTATAGCCCTATATACAGGCACAGTGAGTATCTGTAGCTCTATATACAGCACAGTGAGTATCTGTAGCTCTATATATACAGCACAGTGAGTATCTGTAGCTCTATATATACAGCACAGTGAGTATCTGTAGCTCTATATACAGCACAGTGAGTATCTGTAGCTCTATATACAGCACAGTGAGTATCTGTAGCCCTATATACAGCACAGTGAGTATCTGTAGCCCTATATACAGGCACAGTGAGTATCTGTAGCTCTATATACAGGCACAGTGAGTATCTGTAGCTCTATATACAGGCACAGTGAGTATCTGTAGCTCTATATACAGGCACAGTGAGTATCTGTAGCTCTATATACAGCACAGTGAGTATCTGTAGCTCTATATACAGCACAGTGAGTATCTGTAGCCCTATATACAGCACAGTGAGTATCTGTAGCTCTATATACAGCACAGTGAGTATCTGTAGTCCTATATACAGGCACAGTGAGTATCTGTAGCCCTATATACAGCACAGTGAGTATCTGTAGCCCTATATACAGCACAGTGAGTATCTGTAGCCCTATATACAGCACAGTGAGTATCTGTAGTCCTATATACAGGCACAGTGAGTATCTGTAGCCCTATATACAGCACAGTGAGTATCTGTAGCTCTATATACAGCACAGTGAGTATCTGTAGCTCTATATACAGGCACAGTGAGTATCTGTAGCCCTATATACAGCACAGTGAGGATCTGTAGCCCTATATACAGGCACAGTGAGGATCTGTAGTCCTATATACAGGCACAGTGAGTATCTGTAGCCCTATATACAGCACAGTGAGTATCTGTAGCCCTATATACAGCACAGTGAGTATCTGTAGCCCTATATACAGCACAGTGAGTATCTGTAGCCCTATATACAGCACAGTGAGTATCTGTAGTCCTATATACAGGCACAGTGAGTATCTGTAGCCCTATATACAGCACAGTGAGTATCTGTAGCTCTATATACAGCACAGTGAGTATCTGTAGCTCTATATACAGGCACAGTGAGTATCTGTAGCCCTATATACAGCACAGTGAGGATCTGTAGCCCTATATACAGGCACAGTGAGGATCTGTAGTCCTATATACAGGCACAGTGAGTATCTGTAGCCCTATATACAGCACAGTGAGTATCTGTAGCCCTATATACAGCACAGTGAGTATCTGTAGCCCTATATACAGCACAGTGAGTATCTGTAGCCCTATATACAGCACAGTGAGTATCTGTAGTCCTATATACAGGCACAGTGAGTATCTGTAGCCCTATATACAGCACAGTGAGTATCTGTAGCTCTATATACAGCACAGTGAGTATCTGTAGCTCTATATACAGGCACAGTGAGTATCTGTAGCCCTATATACAGCACAGTGAGTATCTGTAGCTCTATATACAGCACAGTGAGTATCTGTAGCTCTATATACAGGCACAGTGAGGATCTGTAGCCCTATATACAGGCACAGTGAGGATCTGTAGTCCTATATACAGGCACAGTGAGTATCTGTAGTCCTATATACAGGCACAGTGAGTATCTGTAGTCCTATATACAGCACAGTGAGTATCTGTAGCTCTATATACAGCACAGTGAGTATCTGTAGCTCTATATACAGGCACAGTGAGTATCTGTAGCTCTATATACAGCACAGTGAGTATCTGTAGTCCTATATACAGGCACAGTGAGTATCTGTAGCTCTATATACAGGCACAGTGAGTATCTGTAGCTCTATATACAGGCACAGTGAGTATCTGTAGTCCTATATACAGCACAGTGAGTATCTGTAGTCCTATATACAGGCACAGGGAGTATCTGTAGCCCTATATACAGGCACAGTGAGTATCTGTAGTCCTATATACAGGCACAGTGAGTATCTGTAGCTCTATATACAGCACAGTGAGTATCTGTAGCTCTATATACAGGCACAGTGAGTATCTGTAGCCCTATATACAGGCACAGTGAGTATCTGTAGTCCTATATACAGGCACAGTGAGTATCTGTAGCTCTATATACAGGCACAGTGAGGATCTGTAGTCCTATATACAGCACAGTGAGTATCTGTAGCCCTATATACAGGCACAGTGAGTATCTGTAGTCCTATATACAGGCACAGTGAGTATCTGTAGCCCTATATACAGGCACAGTGAGTATCTGTAGCCCTATATACAGGCACAGTGAGTATCTGTAGTCCTATATACAGGCACAGTGAGTATCTGTAGCTCTATATACAGCACAGTGAGTATCTGTAGCTCTATATACAGGCACAGTGAGTATCTGTAGTCCTATATACAGCACAGTGAGTATCTGTAGTCCTATATACAGCACAGGGAGTATCTGTAGCCCTATATACAGCACAGGGAGTATCTGTAGCTCTATATACAGGCACAGTGAGTATCTGTAGCTCTATATACAGGCACAGTGAGGATCTGTAGTCCTATATACAGCACAGTGAGTATCTGTAGCCCTATATACAGCACAGTGAGTATCTGTAGCCCTATATACAGGCACAGTGAGTATCTGTAGCTCTATATACAGCACAGTGAGTATCTGTAGCTCTATATACAGGCACAGTGAGTATCTGTAGTCCTATATACAGGCACAGTGAGTATCTGTAGCTCTATATACAGGCACAGTGAGTATCTGTAGCCCTATATACAGCACAGTGAGTATCTGTAGCCCTATATACAGGCACAGTGAGTATCTGTAGCTCTATATACAGGCACAGTGAGTATCTGTAGCTCTATATACAGGCACAGTGAGTATCTGTAGCTCTATATACAGCACAGTGAGTATCTGTAGTCCTATATACAGGCACAGTGAGTATCTGTAGCCCTATATACAGCACAGTGAGTATCTGTAGCCCTATATACAGCACAGTGAGTATCTGTAGCCCTATATACAGGCACAGTGAGTATCTGTAGCCCTATATACAGCACAGTGAGTATCTGTAGCTCTATATACAGGCATAGTGAGTATCTGTAGCCCTATATACAGCACATTGAGTATCTGTAGCCCTATATACAGGCACAGTAAGTATCTGTAGCTCTATATACAGCACAGTGAGTATCTGTAGCTCTATATACAGGCACAGTGAGTATCTGTAGCCCTATATACAGCACAGTGAGTATCTCTAGCTCTATATACAGCACAGTGAGTATCTGTAGTCCTATATACAGGCACAGTGAGTATCTGTAGCCCTATATACAGGCACAGTGAGTATCTGTAGCCCTATATACAGGCACAGTGAGTATCTGTAGCCCTATATACAGGCACAGTGAGTATCTGTAGCCCTATATACAGGCACAGTGAGGATCTATAGCCCTATATACAGGCACAGTGAGTATCTGTAGCCCTATATACAGGCACAGTGAGTATCTGTAGCCCTATATACAGGCACAGTGAGTATCTGTAGCCCTATATACAGCACAGTGAGTATCTGTAGTCCTATATACAGCACAGTGAGTATCTGTAGCCCTATATACAGCACAGTGAGTATCTGTAGTCCTATATACAGGACAGTGAGTATCTGTAGCCCTATATACAGGCACAGTGAGTATCTGTAGTCCTATATACAGGCACAGTGAGTATCTGTAGCCCTATATACAGCACAGTGAGTATCTGTAGCCCTATATACAGGCACAGTGAGTATCTGTAGCCCTATATACAGGCACAGTGAGTATCTGTAGCCCTATATACAGGCACAGTGAGTATCTGTAGCTCTATATACAGCACAGTGAGTATCTGTAGTCCTATATACAGGCACAGTGAGTATCTGTAGCCCTATATACAGCACAGTGAGTATCTGTAGCCCTATATACAGCACAGTGAGTATCTGTAGCCCTATATACAGGCACAGTGAGGATCTGTAGCCCTATATACAGGCACAGTGACGATCTGTAGCCCCATATACAGGCACAGTGAGGATCTGTAGCCCTATATACAGGCACAGTGAGTATCTGTAGCCCTATATACAGGCACAGTGAGTATCTGTAGCTCTATATACAGCACAGTGAGTATCTGTAGTCCTATATACAGGCACAGTGAGTATCTGTAGCTCTATATACAGGCACAGTGAGTATCTGTAGCCCTATATACAGCACAGTGAGTATCTGTAGCCCTATATACAGCACAGTGAGTATCTGTAGCTCTATATACAGCACAGTGAGTATCTGTAGCTCTATATACAGCACAGTGAGTATCTGTAGTCCTATATACAGGCACAGTGAGTATCTGTAGCTCTATATACAGGCACAGTGAGTATCTGTAGCCCTATATACAGCACAGTGAGTATCTGTAGCCCTATATACAGCACAGTGAGTATCTGTAGCTCTATATACAGCACAGTGAGTATCTGTAGCCCTATATACAGCACAGTGAGTATCTGTAGTCCTATATACAGCACAGTGAGTATCTGTAGCTCTATATACAGGCACAGTGAGTATCTGTAGCCCTATATACAGCACAGTGAGTATCTGTAGCCCTATATACAGCACAGTGAGTATCTGTAGCTCTATATACAGCACAGTGAGTATCTGTAGCTCTATATACAGCACAGTGAGTATCTGTAGCCCTATATACAGGCACAGTGAGTATCTGTAGCTCTATATACAGCACAGTGAGTATCTGTAGCCCTATATACAGCACAGTGAGTATCTGTAGCTCTATATACAGGCACAGTGAGTATCTGTAGCTCTATATACAGGCACAGTGAGTATCTGTAGCCCTATATACAGGCACAGTGAGTATCTGTAGCCCTATATACAGGCACAGTGAGTATCTGTAGCTCTATATACAGCACAGTGAGTATCTGTAGCTCTATATACAGCACAGTGAGTATCTGTAGTCCTATATACAGCACAGTGAGTATCTGTAGTCCTATATACAGCACAGTGAGTATCTGTAGCCCTATATACAGGCACAGTGAGTATCTGTAGCTCTATATACAGCACAGTGAGTATCTGTAGTCCTATATACAGCACAGTGAGTATCTGTAGCTCTATATACAGCACAGTGAGTATCTGTAGCCCTATATACAGGCACAGTGAGTATCTGTAGTCCTATATACAGCACAGTGAGTATCTGTAGCTCTATATACAGGCACAGTGAGGATCTGTAGCTCTATATACAGCACAATGAGTATCTGTAGCTCTATATACAGGCACAGTGAGTATCTGTAGCTCTATATACAGCACAGTGAGTATCTGTAGCTCTATATACAGCACAGTGAGTATCTGTAGCCCTATATACAGGCACAGTGAGTATCTGTAATCCTATATACAGGCACAGTGAGTATCTGTAGTCCTATATACAGGCACAGTGAGGATCTGTAGCTCTATATACAGCACAGTTAGTATCTGTAGCTCTATATACAGGCACAGTGAGTATCTGTAGCTCTATATACAGGCACAGTGAGTATCTGTAATCCTATATACAGGCACAGTGAGTATCTGTAGTCCTATATACAGGCACAGTGAGTATCTGTAGCTCTATATACAGCACAGTGAGTATCTGTAGCCCTATATACAGGCACAGTGAGGATCTGTAGCTCTATATACAGCACAGTGAGGATCTGTAGCTCTATATACAGCACAGTGAGTATCTGTAGTCCTATATACAGGCACAGTGAGTATCTGTAGTCCTATATACAGCACAGTGAGTATCTGTAGCCCTATATACAGCACAGTGAGTATCTGTAGCCCTATATACAGGCACAGTGAGTATCTGTAGCCCTATATACAGCACAGTGAGTATCTGTAGCTCTATATACAGCACAGTGAGTATCTGTAGCCCTATATACAGGCACAGTGAGTATCTGTAGCTCTATATACAGCACAGTGAGTATCTGTAGCTCTATATACAGCACAGTGAGTATCTGTAGCCCTATATACAGGCACAGTGAGTATCTGTAGTCCTATATACAGCACAGTGAGTATCTGTAGCTCTATATACAGGCACAGTGAGGATCTGTAGCTCTATATACAGCACAGTGAGTATCTGTAGCTCTATATACAGGCACAGTGAGTATCTGTAGCTCTATATACAGGCACAGTGAGTATCTGTAATCCTATATACAGGCACAGTGAGTATCTGTAGTCCTATATACAGGCACAGTGAGGATCTGTAGCTCTATATACAGCACAGTTAGTATCTGTAGCTCTATATACAGGCACAGTGAGTATCTGTAGCTCTATATACAGGCACAGTGAGTATCTGTAATCCTATATACAGGCATAGTGAGTATCTGTAGCTCTATATACAGGCACAGTGAGTATCTGTAGTCCTATATACAGCACAGTGAGGATCTGTAGCTCTATATACAGCACAGTGAGTATCTGTAGTTCTATATACAGCACAGTTAGTATCTGTAGCTCTATATACAGGCACAGTGAGTATCTGTAGCTCTATATACAGGCACAGTGAGTATCTGTAATCCTATATACAGGCACAGTGAGGATCTGTAGCTCTATATACAGCACAGTGAGGATCTATAGCTCTATATACAGCACAGTGAGTATCTGTAGTTCTATATACAGCACAGTGAGTATCTGTAGTCCTATATACAGGCACAGTGAGTATCTGTAGTCCTATATACAGCACAGTGAGTATCTGTAGCCCTATATACAGCACAGTGAGTATCTGTAGCCCTATATACAGGCACAGTGAGTATCTGTAGCCCTATATACAGGCACAGTGAGTATCTGTAGTCCTATATACAGCACAGTGAGTATCTGTAGCTCTATATACAGGCACAGTGAGTATCTGTAGTCCTATATACAGCACAGTGAGTATCTGTAGCTCTATATACAGGCACAGTGAGTATCTGTAGCTCTATATACAGGCACAGTGAGTATCTGTAGCTCTATATACAGGCACAGTGAGTATCTGTAGTCCTATATACAGCACAGTGAGTATCTGTAGCCCTATATACAGGCACAGTGAGTATCTGTAGCCCTATATACAGGCACAGTGAGTATCTGTAGTCCTATATACAGGCACAGTGAGTATCTGTAGCCCTATATACAGGCACAGTGAGTATCTGTAGCTCTATAGCCAGGCACAGTGAGTATCTGTAGCTCTATATACAGGCACAGTGAGTATCTGTAGCCCTATATACAGGCACAGTGAGTATCTGTAGCTCTATAGCCAGGCACAGTGAGTATCTGTAGCTCTATATACAGGCACAGTGAGTATCTGTAGCCCTATATACAGGCACAGTGAGTATCTGTAGCTCTATATACAGGCACAGTGAGTATCTGTAGCTCTATATACAGGCACAGTGAGTATCTGTAGCCCTATATACAGGCACAGTGAGTATCTGCAGCCCTATATACAGGCACAGTGAGTATCTGTAGCTCTATATACAGCACAGTGAGTATCTGTAGCTCTATATACAGCACAGTGAGTATCTGTAGCCCTATATACAGGCACAGTGAGTATCTGTAGCCCTATATACAGCACAGTGAGTATCTGTAGCTCTATATACAGCACAGTGAGTATCTGTAGCCCTATATACAGCACAGTGAGTATCTGTAGCTCTATATACAGCACAGTGAGTATCTGTAGCTCTATATACAGCACAGTGAGTATCTGTAGCTCTATATACAGCACAGTGAGTATCTGTAGCTCTATATACAGGCACAGTGAGTATCTGTAGTCCTATATACAGCACAGTGAGTATCTGTAGCCCTATATACAGGCACAGTGAGTATCTGTAGTCCTATATACAGGCACAGTGAGTATCTGTAGCTCTATATACAGGCACAGTGAGTATCTGTAGCTCTAAATACAGCACAGTGAGTATCTGTAGCCCTATATACAGGCACAGTGAGTATCTGTAGCTCTATATACAGGCACAGTGAGTATCTGTAGCTCTATATACAGGCATAGTGAGTATCTGTAGCTCTATATACAGGCACAGTGAGTATCTGTAATCCTATATACAGGCACAGTGAGTATCTGTAGTCCTATGTACAGGCACAGTGAGGATCTGTAGCTCTATATACAGGCACAGTGAGTATCTGTAGCTCTATATACAGCACAGTGAGTATCTGTAGCTCTATATACAGGCACAGTGAGGATCTGTAGCCCTATATACAGGCACAGTGAGTATCTGTAGCTCTATATACAGGCACAGTGAGTATCTGTAGCCCTATATACAGCACAGTGAGTATCTGTAGCTCTATATACAGCACAGTGAGTATCTGTAGCTCTATATACAGCACAGTGAGTATCTGTAGCTCTATATACAGCACAGTGAGTATCTGTAGCTCTATATACAGCACAGTGAGTATCTGTAGCTCTATATACAGGCACAGTGAGTATCTGTAGCTCTATATACAGGCACAGTGAGTATCTGTAGCTCTATATACAGGCACAGTGAGTATCTGTAGCTCTATATACAGGCACAGTGAGTATCTGTAGCCCTATATACAGCACAGTGAGTATCTATAGCCCTATATACAGCACAGTGAGTATCTGTAGCTCTATATACAGCACAGTGAGTATCTATAGCCCTATATACAGCACAGTGAGTATCTGTAGCTCTATATACAGGCACAGTGAGTATCTGTAGCTCTATATACAGCACAGTGAGTATCTGTACTCCTATATACAGGCACAGTGAGTATCTGTAGCTCTATATACAGGCACAGTGAGTATCTGTACTCCTATATACAGGCACAGTGAGTATCTGTAGTCCTATATACAGGCACAGTGAGTATCTGTAGCCCTATATACAGGCACAGTGAGTATCTGTACTCCTATATACAGCACAGTGAGTATCTGTAGTCCTATATACAGGCACAGTGAGGATCTGTAGCTCTATATACAGCACAGTGAGGATCTTTAGCTCTATATACAGCACAGTGAGTATCTGTAGCTCTATATACAGCACAGTGAGTATCTGTAGCCCTATATACAGGCACAGTGAGTATCTGTAGCTCTATATACAGCACAGTGAGTATCTGTAGCTCTATATACAGCACAGTGAGTATCTGTAGCTCTATATACAGCACAGTGAGTATCTGTAGCTCTATATACAGGCACAGTGAGTATCTGTAGCTCTATATACAGGCACAGTGAGTATCTGTAGCTCTATATACAGGCACAGTGAGTATCTGTAGCCCTATATACAGGCACAGTGAGTATCTGCAGCCCTATATACAGGCACAGTGAGTGTCTGTAGCTCTATATACAGGCACAGTGAGTATCTGTAGCTCTATATACAGGCACAGTGAGTATCTGTAGCTCTATATACAGGCACAGTGAGTATCTGTAGCCCTATATACAGGCACAGTGAGTATCTGCAGCCCTATATACAGCACAGTGAGTATCTGTAGCTCTATATACAGGCACAGTGAGTATCTGTAGCTCTATATACAGCACAGTGAGTATCTGTAGTTCTATATACAGCACAGTGAGTATCTGTAACCCTATATACAGCACAGTGAGTATCTGTAGCCCTTTATACAGCACAGTGAGTATCTGTAGCCCTATATACAGGCACAGTGAGTATCTGTAGCCCTATATACAGGCACAGTGAGTATCTGTAGCTCTATATACAGGCACAGTGAGTATCTGTAGCCCTATATACAGGCACAGTGAGTATCTGTAGCTCTATATACAGCACAGTGAGTATCTGTAGCTCTATATACAGGCACAGTGAGTATCTGTAGCTCTATATACAGCACAGTGAGTATCTGTAGCTCTATATACAGGCACAGTGAGTATCTGTAGCTCTATATACAGGCACAGTGAGTATCTGTAGCTCTATATACAGGCACAGTGAGTATCTGTAGCTCTATATACAGGCACAGTGAGTATCTGTAGCCCTATATACAGCACAGTGAGTATCTATAGCTCTATATACAGGCACAGTGAGTATCTGTAGCTCTATATACAGCACAGTGAGTATCTGTAGCTCTATATACAGCACAGTGAGTATCTATAGCCCTATATACAGCACAGTGAGTATCTGTAGCTCTATATACAGGCACAGTGAGTATCTGTAGCTCTATATACAGGCACAGTGAGTATCTGTACTCCTATATACAGGCACAGTGAGTATCTGTAGCTCTATATACAGGCACAGTGAGTATCTGTACTCCTATATACAGGCACAGTGAGTATCTGTACTCCTATATACAGGCACAGTGAGTATCTGTAGCCCTATATACAGGCACAGTGAGTATCTGTACTCCTATATACAGGCACAGTGAGTATCTGTAGTCCTATATACAGGCACAGTGAGGATCTGTAGCTCTATATACAGCACAGTGAGTATCTGTAGCTCTATATACAGCACAGTGAGTATCTGTAGCTCTATATACAGCACAGTGAGTATCTGTAGCTCTATATACAGCACAGTGAGTATCTGTAGCTCTATATACAGCACAGTGAGTATCTGTAGCTCTATATACAGGCACAGTGAGTATCTGTAGCTCTATATACAGGCACAGTGAGTATCTGTAGCTCTATATACAGGCACAGTGAGTATCTGTAGCCCTATATACAGGCACAGTGAGTATCTGTAGCCCTATATACAGGCACAGTGAGTATCTGTAGCTCTATATACAGGCACAGTGAGTATCTGTAGCCCTATATACAGGCACAGTGAGTATCTGCAGCCCTATATACAGGCACAGTGAGTATCTGTAGCTCTATATACAGGCACAGTGAGTATCTGTAGCTCTATATACAGGCACAGTGAGTATCTGTAGCTCTATATACAGGCACAGTGAGTATCTGTAGCCCTATATACAGGCACAGTGAGTATCTGCAGCCCTATATACAGGCACAGTGAGTATCTGTAGCTCTATATACAGCACAGTGAGTATCTGTAGTTCTATATACAGCACAGTGAGTATCTGTAACCCTATATACAGCACAGTGAGTATCTGTAGCCCTATATACAGCACAGTGAGTATCTGTAGCCCTATATACAGGCACAGTGAGTATCTGTAGCCCTATATACAGGCACAGTGAGTATCTGTAGCTCTATATACAGGCACAGTGAGTATCTGTAGCCCTATATACAGGCACAGTGAGTATCTGTAGCCCTATATACAGGCACAGTGAGTATCTGCAGCCCTATATACAGGCACAGTGAGTATCTGTAGCTCTATATACAGCACAGTGAGTATCTGTAGCTCTATATACAGCACAGTGAGTATCTGTAGCCCTATATACAGGCACAGTGAGTATCTGTAGCCCTATATACAGCACAGTGAGTATCTGTAGCTCTATATACAGCACAGTGAGTATCTGTAGCCCTATATACAGGCACAGTGAGTATCTGCAGCCCTATATCCAGCACAGTGAGTATCTGTAGCCCTATATACAGCACAGTGAGTATCTGTAGCCCTATATACAGGCACAGTGAGTATCTGTAGTCCTATATACAGGCACAGTGAGTATCTGCAGCCCTATATACAGGCACAGTGAGTATCTGTAGTCCTATATACAGGCACAGTGAGTATCTGTAGCTCTATATACAGGCACAGTGAGTATCTGTAGCTCTATATACAGGCACAGTGAGTATCTGTAGCTCTATATACAGGCACAGTGAGTATCTGTAGCCCTATATACAGGCACAGTGAGTATCTGTAGCTCTATATACAGGCACAGTGAGTATCTGTAGTCCTATATACAGGCACAGTGAGTATCTGTAGCTCTATATACAGGCACAGTGAGTATCTGTAGCTCTATATACAGGCACAGTGAGTATCTGTAGCTCTATATACAGCACAGTGAGTATCTGTAGCCCTATATACAGGCACAGTGAGTATCTGTAGCTCTATATACAGGCACAGTGAGTATCTGTAGCTCTATATACAGGCACAGTGAGTATCTGTAGCTCTATATACAGGCACAGTGAGTATCTGTAGCCCTATATACAGGCACAGTGAGTATCTGTAGCCCTATATACAGCACAGTGAGTATCTGTAGCCCTATATACAGCACAGTGAGTATCTGTAGCTCTAAATACAGCACAGTGAGTATCTGTAGCTCTATATACAGGCACAATGAGTATCTGTAGCCCTATATACAGCACAGTGAGTATCTGTAGCCCTATATACAGCACAGTGAGTATCTGTAGCTCTATATACAGCACAGTGAGGATCTGTAGCTCTATATACAGCACAGTGAGTATCTGTAGTCCTATATACAGCACAGTGAGGATCTGTAGCCCTATATACAGGCACAGTGAGTATCTGTAGCTCTATATACAGGCACAGTGAGTATCTGTAGCTCTATATACAGGCACAGTGAGTATCTGTAGCTCTATATACAGGCACAGTGAGTATCTGTAGCTCTATATACAGGCACAGTGGTATCTGTAGCTCTATATACAGCACAGTGAGTATCTGTAGCTCTATATACAGCACAGTGAGTATCTGTAGCTCTATATACAGCACAGTGAGTATCTATAGCCCTATATACAACACAGTGAGTATCTATAGCCCTATATACAACACAGTGAGTATCTGTAGCTCTATATACAGCACAGTGAGTATCTGTCGCTCTATATACAGCACAGTGAGTATCTGTAGTCCTATATACAGGCACAGTGAGGATCTGTAGCTCTATATACAGCACAGTAAGTATCTGTAGTCCTATATACAGCACAGTGAGTATCTGTAGCTCTATATACAGCACAGTGAGTATCTGTCGCTCTATATACAGCACAGTGAGTATCTGTAGTCCTATATACAGGCACAGTGAGTATCTGTAGTCCTATATACAGGCACAGTGAGGATCTGTAGCTCTATATACAGCACAGTAAGTATCTGTAGTCCTATATACAGGCACAGTGAGGATCTGTAGCTCTATATACAGCACAGTGAGTATCTGTAGCCCTATATACAGCACAGTGAGTATCTGTAGCTCTATATACAGCACAGTGAGTATCTGTAGTCCTATATACAGGCACAGTGAGTATCTGTAGTCCTATATACAGGCACAGTGAGGATCTGTAGCTCTATATACAGCACAGTAAGTATCTGTAGTCCTATATGCAGGCACAGTGAGGATCTGTAGCTCTATATACAGCACAGTGAGTATCTGTAGCTCTATATACAGGCACAGTGAGTATCTGTAGCTCTATATACAGGCACAGTGAGTATCTGCAGCCCTATATACAGGCACAGTGAGTATCTGTAGCTCTATATACAGCACAGTGAGTATCTGTAGCTCTATATACAGGCACAGTGAGTATCTGTAGCTCTATATACAGGCACAGTGAGTATCTGTAGCTCTATATACAGGCACAGTGAGTATCTGTAGCTCTATATACAGCACAGTGAGTATCTGTAGCTCTATATACAGGCACAATGAGTATCTGTAGCTCTATATACAGGCACAGTGAGTATCTGTAGCGCTATATACAGCACAGTGAGTATCTGTAGCTCTATATACAGGCACAGTGAGTATCTGTAGCTCTATATACAGCACAGTGAGTATCTATAGCCCTATATACAGCACAGTGAGTATCTGTAGCTCTATATACAGCACAGTGAGTATCTGTCGCTCTATATACAGGCACAGTGAGTATCTGTAGCTCTATATACAGGCACAGTGAGTATCTCCAGCCCTATATACAGGCACAGTGAGTATCTGTAGCTCTATATACAGGCACAGTGAGTATCTGTAGCTCTATATACAGGCACAGTGAGTATCTGTAGCTCTATATACAGGCACAGTGAGTATCTTTAGCTCTATATACAGCACAGTGAGTATCTGTAGCTCTATATACAGGCACAGTGAGTATCTGTAGCTCTATATACAGGCACAGTGAGTATCTGTAGCTCTATATACAGGCACAGTGAGTATCTGTAGCCCTATATACAGGCACAGTGAGTATCTGTAGCTCTATATACAGGCACAGTGAGTATCTGTAGCTCTATATACAGCACAGTGAGTATCTGTAGCTCTATATACAGCACAGTGAGTATCTGTAGCTCTATATACAGCACAGTGAGTATCTGTAGCTCTATATACAGCACAGTGAGTATCTATAGCCCTATATACAGCACAGTGAGTATCTGTAGCTCTATATACAGCACAGTGAGTATCTGTCGCTCTATATACAGCACAGTGAGTATCTGTAATCCTATATACAGGCACAGTGAGTATCTGTAGTCCTATATACAGGCACAGTGAGGATCTGTAGCTCTATATACAGCACAGTAAGTATCTGTAGTCCTATATACAGGCACAGTGAGGATCTGTAGCTCTATATACAGCACAGTGAGGATCTGTAGCCCTATATACAGGCACAGTGAGTATCTGTAGCTCTATATACAGGCACAGTGAGTATCTGTAGCCCTATATACAGGCACAGTGAGTATCTGCAGCCCTATATACAGGCACAGTGAGTATCTGTAGCTCTATATACAGCACAGTGAGTATCTGTAGCTCTATATACAGGCACAGTGAGCATCTGTAGCTCTATATACAGCACAGTGAGTATCTGTAGCTCTATATACAGGCACAGTGAGTATCTGTAGCTCTATATACAGCACAGTGAGTATCTGTAGCTCTATATACAGGCACAGTGAGTATCTGTAGCTCTATATACAGCACAGTGAGTATCTGTAGCTCTATATACAGGCACAGTGAGTATCTGTAGCTCTATATACAGCACAGTGAGTATCTGTAGTCCTATATACAGGCACAGTGAGCATCTGTAGCTCTATATACAGGCACAGTGAGTATCTGTAGCTCTATATACAGGCACAGTGAGTATCTGTAGCTCTATATACAGCACAGTAAGTATCTGTAGTCCTATATACAGGCACAGTGAGCATCTGTAGCTCTATATACAGGCACAGTGAGTATCTGTAGCTCTATATACAGGCACAGTGAGTATCTGTAGCTCTATATACAGCACAGTGAGTATCTGTAGCTCTATATACAGGCACAGTGAGTATCTGTAGCTCTATATACAGGCACAGTGAGTATCTGTAGCGCTATATACAGCACAGTGAGTATCTGTAGCTCTATATACAGCACAGTGAGTATCTGTAGCCCTATATACAGGCACAGTGAGTATCTGTAGCTCTATATACAGGCACAGTGAGTATCTGTAGCTCTATATACAGCACAGTGAGTATCTGTAGCCCTATATACAGGCACAGTGAGCATCTGTAGCTCTATATACAGGCACAGTGAGTATCTGTAGCTCTATATACAGGCACAGTGAGTATCTGTAGCTCTGTATACAGCACAGTGAGTATCTGTAGCTCTATATACAGGCACAGTGAGTATCTGTAGCTCTATATACAGCACAGTGAGTATCTATAGCCCTATATACAGGCACAGTGAGTATCTGTAGCTCTATATACAGCACAGTGAGTATCTGTTGCTCTATATACAGGCACAGTGAGTATCTGTAGCTCTATATACAGGCACAATGAGTATCTGTAGCTCTATATACAGGCACAGTGAGGATCTGTAGCTCTATATACAGGCACAGTGAGTATCTGTAGCTCTATATACAGCACAGTGAGTATCTGTAGCTCTATATACAGGCACAGTGAGTATCTGTAGCTCTATATACAGCACAGTGAGTATCTGTAGCTCTATATACAGCACAGTGAGTATCTGTAGCTCTATATACAGGCACAGTGAGTATCTGTAGCTCTATATACAGCACAGTGAGTATCTGTAGCTCTATATACAGCACAGTGAGTATCTGTAGCTCTATATACAGCACAGTGAGTATCTGTAGCTCTATATACAGCACAGTGAGTATCTGTCGCTCTATATACAGGCACAGTGAGGATCTGTAGCTCTATATACAGCACAGTGAGGATCTTTAGCTCTATATACAGCACAGTGAGTATCTGTAGCTCTATATACAGCACAGTGAGTATCTGTAGCTCTATATACAGGCACAGTGAGTATCTGTAGTCCTATATACAGCACAGTGAGTATCTGTAGCTCTATATACAGCACAGTGAGTATCTGTAGCTCTATGTACAGCACAGTGAGTATCTGTAGCTCTATATACAGGCACAGTGAGTATCTGTAGCTCTATATACAGCACAGTGAGTATCTGTAGCTCTATATACAGGCACAGTGAGTATCTGTAGCTCTATATACAGCACAGTGAGTATCTATAGCCCTATATACAGCACAGTGAGTATCTGTAGCCCTATATACAGCACAGTGAGTATCTGTAGCTCTATATACAGCACAGTGAGTATCTGTAGCTCTATATACAGGCACAGTGAGTATCTGTAGCTCTATATACAAGCACAGTGAGGATCTGTAGCTCTATATACAGCACAGTGAGGATCTTTAGCTCTATATACAGCACAGTGAGTATCTGTAGCTCTATATACAGCACAGTGAGTATCTGTAGCTCTATATACAGCACAGTGAGTATCTGTAGCTCTATATACAGCACAGTGAGTATCTGTAGCTCTATATACAGCACAGTGAGTATCTGTAGCTCTATATACAGGCACAGTGAGTATCTGTAGCCCTATATACAGCACAGTGAGTATCTGTAGCCCTATATACAGGCACAGTGAGTATCTGTAGCTCTATATACAGGCACAGTGAGTATCTGTAGCCCTATATACAGGCACAGTGAGTATCTGCAGCCCTATATACAGGCACAGTGAGTATCTGTAGCTCTATATACAGCACAGTGAGTATCTGTAGCTCTATATACAGCACAGTGAGTATCTGTAGCCCTATATACAGGCACAGTGAGTATCTGTAGCCCTATATACAGCACAGTGAGTATCTGTAGCCCTATATACAGGCACAGTGAGTATCTGTAGCTCTATATACAGGCACAGTGAGTATCTGTAGCTCTATATACAGGCACAGTGAGTATCTGTAGCTCTATATACAGGCACAGTGAGTATCTGTAGCTCTATATACAGGCACAGTGAGTATCTGTAGCTCTATATACAGCACAGTGAGTATCTGTAGTCCTATATACAGGCACAGTGAGGATCTGTAGCTCTATATACAGCACAGTGAGTATCTGTAGTCCTATATACAGGCACAGTGAGGATCTGTAGCTCTATATACAGCACATTGAGGATCTGTAGCTCTATATACAGCACAGTGAGGATCTGTAGCTCTATATACAGCACAGTGAGTATCTGTAGCTCTATATACAGCACAGTGAGTATCTGTAGCTCTATATACAGCACAGTGAATATCTGTAGCTCTATATACAGCACAGTGAGTATCTGTAGCCCTATATACAGCACAGTGAGTATCTGTAGCCCTATATACAGCACAGTGAGTATCTGTAGCCCTATATACAGCACAGTGAGTATCTGTAGCTCTATATACAGCACAGTGAGTATCTGTAGCTCTATATACAGCACAGTGAGTATCTGTAGTCCTATATACAGCACAGTGAGTATCTGTAGCTCTATATACAGCACAGTGAGTATCTGTAGCTCTATATACAGCACAGTGAGTATCTGTAGCCCTATATACAGCACAGTGAATATCTGTAGCTCTATATACAGCACAGTGAGTATCTGTAGCTCTATATACAGCACAGTGAGTATCTGTAGTCCTATATACAGCACAGTGAGTATCTGTAGCTCTATATACAGCACAGTGAGTATCTGTAGCTCTATATACAGCACAGTGAGTATCTGTAGCCCTATATACAGCACAGTGAGTATCTGTAGCCCTATATACAGCACAGTGAGTATCTGTAGCCCTATATACAGCACAGTGAGTATCTGTAGCCCTATATACAGCACAGTGAGTATCTGTAGCTCTATATACAGCACAGTGAGTATCTGTAGCCCTATATACAGCACAGTGAGTATCTGTAGCTCTATAGCCAGGCACAGTGAGTATCTGTAGCTCTATATACAGGCACAGTGAGTATCTGTAGCCCTATATACAGGCACAGTGAGTATCTGTAGCCCTATATACAGGCACAGTGAGTATCTGTAGCCCTATATACAGCACAGTGAGTATCTGTAGCCCTATATACAGCACAGTGAGTATCTGTAGCCCTATATACAGCACAGTGAGTATCTGTAGCCCTATATACAGCACAGTGAGTATCTGTAGCTCTATATACAGCACAGTGAGTATCTGTAGCCCTATATACAGCACAGTGAGTATCTGTAGCTCTATAGCCAGGCACAGTGAGTATCTGTAGCTCTATATACAGGCACAGTGAGTATCTGTAGCCCTATATACAGCACAGTGAGTATCTGTAGCTCTATATACAGGCACAGTGAGTATCTGTAGCCCTATATACAGCACAGTGAGTATCTGTAGCCCTATATACAGCACAGTGAGTATCTGTAGCCCTATATACAGCACAGTGAGTATCTGTAGCCCTATATACAGCACAGTGAGTATCTGTAGCTCTATAGCCAGGCACAGTGAGTATCTGTAGCTCTATATACAGGCACAGTGAGTATCTGTAGCCCTATATACAGCACAGTGAGTATCTGTAGCTCTATATACAG